>NC_141303.1:17322500-17337774 GCF_037954325.1 Fistularia commersonii | reverse complement strand
AACCCTAACCCTAACCCTAACCCTAACCCTAACCCTAACCCTAACCCTAACCCTAACCCTAACCCTAACCCTAACCCTAACCCTAACCCTAACCCTAACCCTAACCCTAACCCTAACCCTAACCCTAACCCTAACCCTAACCCTAACCCTAACCCTAACCCTAACCCTAACCCTAACCCTAACCCTAACCCTAACCCTAACCCTAACCCTAACCCTAACCCTAACCCTAACCCTAACCCTAACCCTAACCCTAACCCTAACCCTAACCCTAACCCTAACCCTAACCCTAACCCTAACCCTAACCCTAACCCTAACCCTAACCCTAACCCTAACCCTAACCCTAACCCTAACCCTAACCCTAACCCTAACCCTAACCCTAACCCTAACCCTAACCCTAACCCTAACCCTAACCCTAACCCTAACCCTAACCCTAACCCTAACCCTAACCCTAACCCTAACCCTAACCCTAACCCTAACCCTAACCCTAACCCTAACCCTAACCCTAACCCTAACCCTAACCCTAACCCTAACCCTAACCCTAACCCTAACCCTAACCCTAACCCTAACCCTAACCCTAACCCTATCCCTAACCCTAACCCTAACCCTAACCCTAACCCTAACCCTAACCCTAACCCTAACCCTAACCCTAACCCTAACCCTAACCCTAACCCTAACCCTAACCCTAACCCTAACCCTAACCCTAACCCTAACCCTAACCCTAACCCTAACCCTAACCCTAACCCTAACCCTAACCCTAACCCTAACCCTAACCCTAACCCTAACCCTAACCCTAACCCTAACCCTAACCCTAACCCTAACCCTAACCCTAACCCTAACCCTAACCCTAACCCTAACCCTAACCCTAACCCTAACCCTAACCCTAACCCTAACCCTAACCCTAACCCTAACCCTAACCCTAACCCTAACCCTAACCCTAACCCTAACCCTAACCCTAACCCTAACCCTAACCCTAACCCTAACCCTAACCCTAACCCTAACCCTAACCCTAACCCTAACCCTAACCCTAACCCTAACCCTAACCCTAACCCTAACCCTAACCCTAACCCTAACCCTAACCCTAACCCTAACCCTAACCCTAACCCTAACCCTAACCCTAACCCTAACCCTAACCCTAACCCTAACCCTAACCCTAACCCTAACCCTAACCCTAACCCTAACCCTAACCCTAACCCTAACCCTAACCCTAACCCTAACCCTAACCCTAACCCTAACCCTAACCCTAACCCTAACCCTAACCCTAACCCTAACCCTAACCCTAACCCTAACCCTAACCCTAACCCTAACCCTAACCCTAACCCTAACCCTAACCCTAACCCTAACCCTAACCCTAACCCTAACCCTAACCCTAACCCTAACCCTAACCCTAACCCTAACCCTAACCCTAACCCTAACCCTAACCCTAACCCTAACCCTAACCCTAACCCTAACCCTAACCCTAACCCTAACCCTAACCCTAACCCTAACCCTAACCCTAACCCTAACCCTAACCCTAACCCTAACCCTAACCCTAACCCTAACCCTAACCCTAACCCTAACCCTAACCCTAACCCTAACCCTAACCCTAACCCTAACCCTAACCCTAACCCTAACCCTAACCCTAACCCTAACCCTAACCCTAACCCTAACCCTAACCCTAACCCTAACCCTAACCCTAACCCTAACCCTAACCCTAACCCTAACCCTAACCCTAACCCTAACCCTAACCCTAACCCTAACCCTAACCCTAACCCTAACCCTAACCCTAACCCTAACCCTAACCCTAACCCTAACCCTAACCCTAACCCTAACCCTAACCCTAACCCTAACCCTAACCCTAACCCTAACCCTAACCCTAACCCTAACCCTAACCCTAACCCTAACCCTAACCCTAACCCTAACCCTAACCCTAACCCTAACCCTAACCCTAACCCTAACCCTAACCCTAACCCTAACCCTAACCCTAACCCTAACCCTAACCCTAACCCTAACCCTAACCCTAACCCTAACCCTAACCCTAACCCTAACCCTAACCCTAACCCTAACCCTAACCCTAACCCTAACCCTAACCCTAACCCTAACCCTAACCCTAACCCTAACCCTAACCCTAACCCTAACCCTAACCCTAACCCTAACCCTAACCCTAACCCTAACCCTAACCCTAACCCTAACCCTAACCCTAACCCTAACCCTAACCCTAACCCTAACCCTAACCCTAACCCTAACCCTAACCCTAACCCTAACCCTAACCCTAACCCTAACCCTAACCCTAACCCTAACCCTAACCCTAACCCTAACCCTAACCCTAACCCTAACCCTAACCCTAACCCTAACCCTAACCCTAACCCTAACCCTAACCCTAACCCTAACCCTAACCCTAACCCTAACCCTAACCCTAACCCTAACCCTAACCCTAACCCTAACCCTAACCCTAACCCTAACCCTAACCCTAACCCTAACCCTAACCCTAACCCTAACCCTAACCCTAACCCTAACCCTAACCCTAACCCTAACCCTAACCCTAACCCTAACCCTAACCCTAACCCTAACCCTAACCCTAACCCTAACCCTAACCCTAACCCTAACCCTAACCCTAACCCTAACCCTAACCCTAACCCTAACCCTAACCCTAACCCTAACCCTAACCCTAACCCTAACCCTAACCCTAACCCTAACCCTAACCCTAACCCTAACCCTAACCCTAACCCTAACCCTAACCCTAACCCTAACCCTAACCCTAACCCTAACCCTAACCCTAACCCTAACCCTAACCCTAACCCTAACCCTAACCCTAACCCTAACCCTAACCCTAACCCTAACCCTAACCCTAACCCTAACCCTAACCCTAACCCTAACCCTAACCCTAACCCTAACCCTAACCCTAACCCTAACCCTAACCCTAACCCTAACCCTAACCCTAACCCTAACCCTAACCCTAACCCTAACCCTAACCCTAACCCTAACCCTAACCCTAACCCTAACCCTAACCCTAACCCTAACCCTAACCCTAACCCTAACCCTAACCCTAACCCTAACCCTAACCCTAACCCTAACCCTAACCCTAACCCTAACCCTAACCCTAACCCTAACCCTAACCCTAACCCTAACCCTAACCCTAACCCTAACCCTAACCCTAACCCTAACCCTAACCCTAACCCTAACCCTAACCCTAACCCTAACCCTAACCCTAACCCTAACCCTAACCCTAACCCTAACCCTAACCCTAACCCTAACCCTAACCCTAACCCTAACCCTAACCCTAACCCTAACCCTAACCCTAACCCTAACCCTAACCCTAACCCTAACCCTAACCCTAACCCTAACCCTAACCCTAACCCTAACCCTAACCCTAACCCTAACCCTAACCCTAACCCTAACCCTAACCCTAACCCTAACCCTAACCCTAACCCTAACCCTAACCCTAACCCTAACCCTAACCCTAACCCTAACCCTAACCCTAACCCTAACCCTAACCCTAACCCTAACCCTAACCCTAACCCTAACCCTAACCCTAACCCTAACCCTAACCCTAACCCTAACCCTAACCCTAACCCTAACCCTAACCCTAACCCTAACCCTAACCCTAACCCTAACCCTAACCCTAACCCTAACCCTAACCCTAACCCTAACCCTAACCCTAACCCTAACCCTAACCCTAACCCTAACCCTAACCCTAACCCTAACCCTAACCCTAACCCTAACCCTAACCCTAACCCTAACCCTAACCCTAACCCTAACCCTAACCCTAACCCTAACCCTAACCCTAACCCTAACCCTAACCCTAACCCTAACCCTAACCCTAACCCTAACCCTAACCCTAACCCTAACCCTAACCCTAACCCTAACCCTAACCCTAACCCTAACCCTAACCCTAACCCTAACCCTAACCCTAACCCTAACCCTAACCCTAACCCTAACCCTAACCCTAACCCTAACCCTAACCCTAACCCTAACCCTAACCCTAACCCTAACCCTAACCCTAACCCTAACCCTAACCCTAACCCTAACCCTAACCCTAACCCTAACCCTAACCCTAACCCTAACCCTAACCCTAACCCTAACCCTAACCCTAACCCTAACCCTAACCCTAACCCTAACCCTAACCCTAACCCTAACCCTAACCCTAACCCTAACCCTAACCCTAACCCTAACCCTAACCCTAACCCTAACCCTAACCCTAACCCTAACCCTAACCCTAACCCTAACCCTAACCCTAACCCTAACCCTAACCCTAACCCTAACCCTAACCCTAACCCTAACCCTAACCCTAACCCTAACCCTAACCCTAACCCTAACCCTAACCCTAACCCTAACCCTAACCCTAACCCTAACCCTAACCCTAACCCTAACCCTAACCCTAACCCTAACCCTAACCCTAACCCTAACCCTAACCCTAACCCTAACCCTAACCCTAACCCTAACCCTAACCCTAACCCTAACCCTAACCCTAACCCTAACCCTAACCCTAACCCTAACCCTAACCCTAACCCTAACCCTAACCCTAACCCTAACCCTAACCCTAACCCTAACCCTAACCCTAACCCTAACCCTAACCCTAACCCTAACCCTAACCCTAACCCTAACCCTAACCCTAACCCTAACCCTAACCCTAACCCTAACCCTAACCCTAACCCTAACCCTAACCCTAACCCTAACCCTAACCCTAACCCTAACCCTAACCCTAACCCTAACCCTAACCCTAACCCTAACCCTAACCCTAACCCTAACCCTAACCCTAACCCTAACCCTAACCCTAACCCTAACCCTAACCCTAACCCTAACCCTAACCCTAACCCTAACCCTAACCCTAACCCTAACCCTAACCCTAACCCTAACCCTAACCCTAACCCTAACCCTAACCCTAACCCTAACCCTAACCCTAACCCTAACCCTAACCCTAACCCTAACCCTAACCCTAACCCTAACCCTAACCCTAACCCTAACCCTAACCCTAACCCTAACCCTAACCCTAACCCTAACCCTAACCCTAACCCTAACCCTAACCCTAACCCTAACCCTAACCCTAACCCTAACCCTAACCCTAACCCTAACCCTAACCCTAACCCTAACCCTAACCCTAACCCTAACCCTAACCCTAACCCTAACCCTAACCCTAACCCTAACCCTAACCCTAACCCTAACCCTAACCCTAACCCTAACCCTAACCCTAACCCTAACCCTAACCCTAACCCTAACCCTAACCCTAACCCTAACCCTAACCCTAACCCTAACCCTAACCCTAACCCTAACCCTAACCCTAACCCTAACCCTAACCCTAACCCTAACCCTAACCCTAACCCTAACCCTAACCCTAACCCTAACCCTAACCCTAACCCTAACCCTAACCCTAACCCTAACCCTAACCCTAACCCTAACCCTAACCCTAACCCTAACCCTAACCCTAACCCTAACCCTAACCCTAACCCTAACCCTAACCCTAACCCTAACCCTAACCCTAACCCTAACCCTAACCCTAACCCTAACCCTAACCCTAACCCTAACCCTAACCCTAACCCTAACCCTAACCCTAACCCTAACCCTAACCCTAACCCTAACCCTAACCCTAACCCTAACCCTAACCCTAACCCTAACCCTAACCCTAACCCTAACCCTAACCCTAACCCTAACCCTAACCCTAACCCTAACCCTAACCCTAACCCTAACCCTAACCCTAACCCTAACCCTAACCCTAACCCTAACCCTAACCCTAACCCTAACCCTAACCCTAACCCTAACCCTAACCCTAACCCTAACCCTAACCCTAACCCTAACCCTAACCCTAACCCTAACCCTAACCCTAACCCTAACCCTAACCCTAACCCTAACCCTAACCCTAACCCTAACCCTAACCCTAACCCTAACCCTAACCCTAACCCTAACCCTAACCCTAACCCTAACCCTAACCCTAACCCTAACCCTAACCCTAACCCTAACCCTAACCCTAACCCTAACCCTAACCCTAACCCTAACCCTAACCCTAACCCTAACCCTAACCCTAACCCTAACCCTAACCCTAACCCTAACCCTAACCCTAACCCTAACCCTAACCCTAACCCTAACCCTAACCCTAACCCTAACCCTAACCCTAACCCTAACCCTAACCCTAACCCTAACCCTAACCCTAACCCTAACCCTAACCCTAACCCTAACCCTAACCCTAACCCTAACCCTAACCCTAACCCTAACCCTAACCCTAACCCTAACCCTAACCCTAACCCTAACCCTAACCCTAACCCTAACCCTAACCCTAACCCTAACCCTAACCCTAACCCTAACCCTAACCCTAACCCTAACCCTAACCCTAACCCTAACCCTAACCCTAACCCTAACCCTAACCCTAACCCTAACCCTAACCCTAACCCTAACCCTAACCCTAACCCTAACCCTAACCCTAACCCTAACCCTAACCCTAACCCTAACCCTAACCCTAACCCTAACCCTAACCCTAACCCTAACCCTAACCCTAACCCTAACCCTAACCCTAACCCTAACCCTAACCCTAACCCTAACCCTAACCCTAACCCTAACCCTAACCCTAACCCTAACCCTAACCCTAACCCTAACCCTAACCCTAACCCTAACCCTAACCCTAACCCTAACCCTAACCCTAACCCTAACCCTAACCCTAACCCTAACCCTAACCCTAACCCTAACCCTAACCCTAACCCTAACCCTAACCCTAACCCTAACCCTAACCCTAACCCTAACCCTAACCCTAACCCTAACCCTAACCCTAACCCTAACCCTAACCCTAACCCTAACCCTAACCCTAACCCTAACCCTAACCCTAACCCTAACCCTAACCCTAACCCTAACCCTAACCCTAACCCTAACCCTAACCCTAACCCTAACCCTAACCCTAACCCTAACCCTAACCCTAACCCTAACCCTAACCCTAACCCTAACCCTAACCCTAACCCTAACCCTAACCCTAACCCTAACCCTAACCCTAACCCTAACCCTAACCCTAACCCTAACCCTAACCCTAACCCTAACCCTAACCCTAACCCTAACCCTAACCCTAACCCTAACCCTAACCCTAACCCTAACCCTAACCCTAACCCTAACCCTAACCCTAACCCTAACCCTAACCCTAACCCTAACCCTAACCCTAACCCTAACCCTAACCCTAACCCTAACCCTAACCCTAACCCTAACCCTAACCCTAACCCTAACCCTAACCCTAACCCTAACCCTAACCCTAACCCTAACCCTAACCCTAACCCTAACCCTAACCCTAACCCTAACCCTAACCCTAACCCTAACCCTAACCCTAACCCTAACCCTAACCCTAACCCTAACCCTAACCCTAACCCTAACCCTAACCCTAACCCTAACCCTAACCCTAACCCTAACCCTAACCCTAACCCTAACCCTAACCCTAACCCTAACCCTAACCCTAACCCTAACCCTAACCCTAACCCTAACCCTAACCCTAACCCTAACCCTAACCCTAACCCTAACCCTAACCCTAACCCTAACCCTAACCCTAACCCTAACCCTAACCCTAACCCTAACCCTAACCCTAACCCTAACCCTAACCCTAACCCTAACCCTAACCCTAACCCTAACCCTAACCCTAACCCTAACCCTAACCCTAACCCTAACCCTAACCCTAACCCTAACCCTAACCCTAACCCTAACCCTAACCCTAACCCTAACCCTAACCCTAACCCTAACCCTAACCCTAACCCTAACCCTAACCCTAACCCTAACCCTAACCCTAACCCTAACCCTAACCCTAACCCTAACCCTAACCCTAACCCTAACCCTAACCCTAACCCTAACCCTAACCCTAACCCTAACCCTAACCCTAACCCTAACCCTAACCCTAACCCTAACCCTAACCCTAACCCTAACCCTAACCCTAACCCTAACCCTAACCCTAACCCTAACCCTAACCCTAACCCTAACCCTAACCCTAACCCTAACCCTAACCCTAACCCTAACCCTAACCCTAACCCTAACCCTAACCCTAACCCTAACCCTAACCCTAACCCTAACCCTAACCCTAACCCTAACCCTAACCCTAACCCTAACCCTAACCCTAACCCTAACCCTAACCCTAACCCTAACCCTAACCCTAACCCTAACCCTAACCCTAACCCTAACCCTAACCCTAACCCTAACCCTAACCCTAACCCTAACCCTAACCCTAACCCTAACCCTAACCCTAACCCTAACCCTAACCCTAACCCTAACCCTAACCCTAACCCTAACCCTAACCCTAACCCTAACCCTAACCCTAACCCTAACCCTAACCCTAACCCTAACCCTAACCCTAACCCTAACCCTAACCCTAACCCTAACCCTAACCCTAACCCTAACCCTAACCCTAACCCTAACCCTAACCCTAACCCTAACCCTAACCCTAACCCTAACCCTAACCCTAACCCTAACCCTAACCCTAACCCTAACCCTAACCCTAACCCTAACCCTAACCCTAACCCTAACCCTAACCCTAACCCTAACCCTAACCCTAACCCTAACCCTAACCCTAACCCTAACCCTAACCCTAACCCTAACCCTAACCCTAACCCTAACCCTAACCCTAACCCTAACCCTAACCCTAACCCTAACCCTAACCCTAACCCTAACCCTAACCCTAACCCTAACCCTAACCCTAACCCTAACCCTAACCCTAACCCTAACCCTAACCCTAACCCTAACCCTAACCCTAACCCTAACCCTAACCCTAACCCTAACCCTAACCCTAACCCTAACCCTAACCCTAACCCTAACCCTAACCCTAACCCTAACCCTAACCCTAACCCTAACCCTAACCCTAACCCTAACCCTAACCCTAACCCTAACCCTAACCCTAACCCTAACCCTAACCCTAACCCTAACCCTAACCCTAACCCTAACCCTAACCCTAACCCTAACCCTAACCCTAACCCTAACCCTAACCCTAACCCTAACCCTAACCCTAACCCTAACCCTAACCCTAACCCTAACCCTAACCCTAACCCTAACCCTAACCCTAACCCTAACCCTAACCCTAACCCTAACCCTAACCCTAACCCTAACCCTAACCCTAACCCTAACCCTAACCCTAACCCTAACCCTAACCCTAACCCTAACCCTAACCCTAACCCTAACCCTAACCCTAACCCTAACCCTAACCCTAACCCTAACCCTAACCCTAACCCTAACCCTAACCCTAACCCTAACCCTAACCCTAACCCTAACCCTAACCCTAACCCTAACCCTAACCCTAACCCTAACCCTAACCCTAACCCTAACCCTAACCCTAACCCTAACCCTAACCCTAACCCTAACCCTAACCCTAACCCTAACCCTAACCCTAACCCTAACCCTAACCCTAACCCTAACCCTAACCCTAACCCTAACCCTAACCCTAACCCTAACCCTAACCCTAACCCTAACCCTAACCCTAACCCTAACCCTAACCCTAACCCTAACCCTAACCCTAACCCTAACCCTAACCCTAACCCTAACCCTAACCCTAACCCTAACCCTAACCCTAACCCTAACCCTAACCCTAACCCTAACCCTAACCCTAACCCTAACCCTAACCCTAACCCTAACCCTAACCCTAACCCTAACCCTAACCCTAACCCTAACCCTAACCCTAACCCTAACCCTAACCCTAACCCTAACCCTAACCCTAACCCTAACCCAACCCTAACCCTAACCCTAACCCTAACCCTAACCCTAACCCTAACCCTAACCCTAACCCTAACCCTAACCCTAACCCTAACCCTAACCCTAACCCTAACCCTAACCCTAACCCTAACCCTAACCCTAACCCTAACCCTAACCCTAACCCTAACCCTAACCCTAACCCTAACCCTAACCCTAACCCTAACCCTAACCCTAACCCTAACCCTAACCCTAACCCTAACCCTAACCCTAACCCTAACCCTAACCCTAACCCTAACCCTAACCCTAACCCTAACCCTAACCCTAACCCTAACCCTAACCCTAACCCTAACCCTAACCCTAACCCTAACCCTAACCCTAACCCTAACCCTAACCCTAACCCTAACCCTAACCCTAACCCTAACCCTAACCCTAACCCTAACCCTAACCCTAACCCTAACCCTAACCCTAACCCTAACCCTAACCCTAACCCTAACCCTAACCCTAACCCTAACCCTAACCCTAACCCTAACCCTAACCCTAACCCTAACCCTAACCCTAACCCTAACCCTAACCCTAACCCTAACCCTAACCCTAACCCTAACCCTAACCCTAACCCTAACCCTAACCCTAACCCTAACCCTAACCCTAACCCTAACCCTAACCCTAACCCTAACCCTAACCCTAACCCTAACCCTAACCCTAACCCTAACCCTAACCCTAACCCTAACCCTAACCCTAACCCTAACCCTAACCCTAACCCTAACCCTAACCCTAACCCTAACCCTAACCCTAACCCTAACCCTAACCCTAACCCTAACCCTAACCCTAACCCTAACCCTAACCCTAACCCTAACCCTAACCCTAACCCTAACCCTAACCCTAACCCTAACCCTAACCCTAACCCTAACCCTAACCCTAACCCTAACCCTAACCCTAACCCTAACCCTAACCCTAACCCTAACCCTAACCCTAACCCTAACCCTAACCCTAACCCTAACCCTAACCCTAACCCTAACCCTAACCCTAACCCTAACCCTAACCCTAACCCTAACCCTAACCCTAACCCTAACCCTAACCCTAACCCTAACCCTAACCCTAACCCTAACCCTAACCCTAACCCTAACCCTAACCCTAACCCTAACCCTAACCCTAACCCTAACCCTAACCCTAACCCTAACCCTAACCCTAACCCTAACCCTAACCCTAACCCTAACCCTAACCCTAACCCTAACCCTAACCCTAACCCTAACCCTAACCCTAACCCTAACCCTAACCCTAACCCTAACCCTAACCCTAACCCTAACCCTAACCCTAACCCTAACCCTAACCCTAACCCTAACCCTAACCCTAACCCTAACCCTAACCCTAACCCTAACCCTAACCCTAACCCTAACCCTAACCCTAACCCTAACCCTAACCCTAACCCTAACCCTAACCCTAACCCTAACCCTAACCCTAACCCTAACCCTAACCCTAACCCTAACCCTAACCCTAACCCTAACCCTAACCCTAACCCTAACCCTAACCCTAACCCTAACCCTAACCCTAACCCTAACCCTAACCCTAACCCTAACCCTAACCCTAACCCTAACCCTAACCCTAACCCTAACCCTAACCCTAACCCTAACCCTAACCCTAACCCTAACCCTAACCCTAACCCTAACCCTAACCCTAACCCTAACCCTAACCCTAACCCTAACCCTAACCCTAACCCTAACCCTAACCCTAACCCTAACCCTAACCCTAACCCTAACCCTAACCCTAACCCTAACCCTAACCCTAACCCTAACCCTAACCCTAACCCTAACCCTAACCCTAACCCTAACCCTAACCCTAACCCTAACCCTAACCCTAACCCTAACCCTAACCCTAACCCTAACCCTAACCCTAACCCTAACCCTAACCCTAACCCTAACCCTAACCCTAACCCTAACCCTAACCCTAACCCTAACCCTAACCCTAACCCTAACCCTAACCCTAACCCTAACCCTAACCCTAACCCTAACCCTAACCCTAACCCTAACCCTAACCCTAACCCTAACCCTAACCCTAACCCTAACCCTAACCCTAACCCTAACCCTAACCCTAACCCTAACCCTAACCCTAACCCTAACCCTAACCCTAACCCTAACCCTAACCCTAACCCTAACCCTAACCCTAACCCTAACCCTAACCCTAACCCTAACCCTAACCCTAACCCTAACCCTAACCCTAACCCTAACCCTAACCCTAACCCTAACCCTAACCCTAACCCTAACCCTAACCCTAACCCTAACCCTAACCCTAACCCTAACCCTAACCCTAACCCTAACCCTAACCCTAACCCTAACCCTAACCCTAACCCTAACCCTAACCCTAACCCTAACCCTAACCCTAACCCTAACCCTAACCCTAACCCTAACCCTAACCCTAACCCTAACCCTAACCCTAACCCTAACCCTAACCCTAACCCTAACCCTAACCCTAACCCTAACCCTAACCCTAACCCTAACCCTAACCCTAACCCTAACCCTAACCCTAACCCTAACCCTAACCCTAACCCTAACCCTAACCCTAACCCTAACCCTAACCCTAACCCTAACCCTAACCCTAACCCTAACCCTAACCCTAACCCTAACCCTAACCCTAACCCTAACCCTAACCCTAACCCTAACCCTAACCCTAACCCTAACCCTAACCCTAACCCTAACCCTAACCCTAACCCTAACCCTAACCCTAACCCTAACCCTAACCCTAACCCTAACCCTAACCCTAACCCTAACCCTAACCCTAACCCTAACCCTAACCCTAACCCTAACCCTAACCCTAACCCTAACCCTAACCCTAACCCTAACCCTAACCCTAACCCTAACCCTAACCCTAACCCTAACCCTAACCCTAACCCTAACCCTAACCCTAACCCTAACCCTAACCCTAACCCTAACCCTAACCCTAACCCTAACCCTAACCCTAACCCTAACCCTAACCCTAACCCTAACCCTAACCCTAACCCTAACCCTAACCCTAACCCTAACCCTAACCCTAACCCTAACCCTAACCCTAACCCTAACCCTAACCCTAACCCTAACCCTAACCCTAACCCTAACCCTAACCCTAACCCTAACCCTAACCCTAACCCTAACCCTAACCCTAACCCTAACCCTAACCCTAACCCTAACCCTAACCCTAACCCTAACCCTAACCCTAACCCTAACCCTAACCCTAACCCTAACCCTAACCCTAACCCTAACCCTAACCCTAACCCTAACCCTAACCCTAACCCTAACCCTAACCCTAACCCTAACCCTAACCCTAACCCTAACCCTAACCCTAACCCTAACCCTAACCCTAACCCTAACCCTAACCCTAACCCTAACCCTAACCCTAACCCTAACCCTAACCCTAACCCTAACCCTAACCCTAACCCTAACCCTAACCCTAACCCTAACCCTAACCCTAACCCTAACCCTAACCCTAACCCTAACCCTAACCCTAACCCTAACCCTAACCCTAACCCTAACCCTAACCCTAACCCTAACCCTAACCCTAACCCTAACCCTAACCCTAACCCTAACCCTAACCCTAACCCTAACCCTAACCCTAACCCTAACCCTAACCCTAACCCTAACCCTAACCCTAACCCTAACCCTAACCCTAACCCTAACCCTAACCCTAACCCTAACCCTAACCCTAACCCTAACCCTAACCCTAACCCTAACCCTAACCCTAACCCTAACCCTAACCCTAACCCTAACCCTAACCCTAACCCTAACCCTAACCCTAACCCTAACCCTAACCCTAACCCTAACCCTAACCCTAACCCTAACCCTAACCCTAACCCTAACCCTAACCCTAACCCTAACCCTAACCCTAACCCTAACCCTAACCCTAACCCTAACCCTAACCCTAACCCTAACCCTAACCCTAACCCTAACCCTAACCCTAACCCTAACCCTAACCCTAACCCTAACCCTAACCCTAACCCTAACCCTAACCCTAACCCTAACCCTAACCCTAACCCTAACCCTAACCCTAACCCTAACCCTAACCCTAACCCTAACCCTAACCCTAACCCTAACCCTAACCCTAACCCTAACCCTAACCCTAACCCTAACCCTAACCCTAACCCTAACCCTAACCCTAACCCTAACCCTAACCCTAACCCTAACCCTAACCCTAACCCTAACCCTAACCCTAACCCTAACCCTAACCCTAACCCTAACCCTAACCCTAACCCTAACCCTAACCCTAACCCTAACCCTAACCCTAACCCTAACCCTAACCCTAACCCTAACCCTAACCCTAACCCTAACCCTAACCCTAACCCTAACCCTAACCCTAACCCTAACCCTAACCCTAACCCTAACCCTAACCCTAACCCTAACCCTAACCCTAACCCTAACCCTAACCCTAACCCTAACCCTAACCCTAACCCTAACCCTAACCCTAACCCTAACCCTAACCCTAACCCTAACCCTAACCCTAACCCTAACCCTAACCCTAACCCTAACCCTAACCCTAACCCTAACCCTAACCCTAACCCTAACCCTAACCCTAACCCTAACCCTAACCCTAACCCTAACCCTAACCCTAACCCTAACCCTAACCCTAACCCTAACCCTAACCCTAACCCTAACCCTAACCCTAACCCTAACCCTAACCCTAACCCTAACCCTAACCCTAACCCTAACCCTAACCCTAACCCTAACCCTAACCCTAACCCTAACCCTAACCCTAACCCTAACCCTAACCCTAACCCTAACCCTAACCCTAACCCTAACCCTAACCCTAACCCTAACCCTAACCCTAACCCTAACCCTAACCCTAACCCTAACCCTAACCCTAACCCTAACCCTAACCCTAACCCTAACCCTAACCCTAACCCTAACCCTAACCCTAACCCTAACCCTAACCCTAACCCTAACCCTAACCCTAACCCTAACCCTAACCCTAACCCTAACCCTAACCCTAACCCTAACCCTAACCCTAACCCTAACCCTAACCCTAACCCTAACCCTAACCCTAACCCTAACCCTAACCCTAACCCTAACCCTAACCCTAACCCTAACCCTAACCCTAACCCTAACCCTAACCCTAACCCTAACCCTAACCCTAACCCTAACCCTAACCCTAACCCTAACCCTAACCCTAACCCTAACCCTAACCCTAACCCTAACCCTAACCCTAACCCTAACCCTAACCCTAACCCTAACCCTAACCCTAACCCTAACCCTAACCCTAACCCTAACCCTAACCCTAACCCTAACCCTAACCCTAACCCTAACCCTAACCCTAACCCTAACCCTAACCCTAACCCTAACCCTAACCCTAACCCTAACCCTAACCCTAACCCTAACCCTAACCCTAACCCTAACCCTAACCCTAACCCTAACCCTAACCCTAACCCTAACCCTAACCCTAACCCTAACCCTAACCCTAACCCTAACCCTAACCCTAACCCTAACCCTAACCCTAACCCTAACCCTAACCCTAACCCTAACCCTAACCCTAACCCTAACCCTAACCCTAACCCTAACCCTAACCCTAACCCTAACCCTAACCCTAACCCTAACCCTAACCCTAACCCTAACCCTAACCCTAACCCTAACCCTAACCCTAACCCTAACCCTAACCCTAACCCTAACCCTAACCCTAACCCTAACCCTAACCCTAACCCTAACCCTAACCC
>NC_141303.1:17212500-17317500 GCF_037954325.1 Fistularia commersonii | reverse complement strand
CTGGAACTCCCGAACCGCGCCGGGCTTCTGCCCTCCGCCTCTCCTCTGCTCATTCGCTCCAGGCCCTGGCACTCCCTGTCATCCAGTCATTCGCATGTGCGTGCCCGGAGGTCCGGGAGCTCCACTCAAACGTCCGGGGGATAAGGGTAAGGGGTCCTGCTCCCCCCCCCCCTCGCCGCCTCTGAGAAGAGAAACATCTCCTCCGCTCCTCCGCTCCTCCGCTTCTCAGCTCCTCCGCTCCTCCGCTCTTCCGCTCCGGGCCCTGGAACTCCCGATCTGCGGGACTTCGGTGAATTCCGGGCCAGTCTTCTGCTCTTCTGCTCTCCTCCCCTCCTCCGTTTCTTTGCTCCCCCGCTTTAGACCCTGGAACTCCCGAACCGCGCCGGGCTTCTGCCCTCCGCCTCTCCTCTGCTCATCCGCTCCAGGCCCTGGCACTCCCTGTCATCCAGTCATTCGCATGTGCGTGCCCGGAGGTCCGGGAGCTCCACTCAAACGTCCGGGGGATAAAGGTAAGGGGTCCTGCTCCCCACCCCCCTCGCCGCCTCTGAGAAGAGAAACATCTCCTCCGCTCCTCCGCTCCTCCGCTCCTCCGCTCCTCCGCTTCTCAGCTCCTCCGCTCCTCCGCTGCGGAACCAGGTACTTCCGATCCGCCAGACTCAGGTGAATTGCGGACAGGGCTTTTGCTGTCCTCCGCTCCTCCACTTTGGGCCCTGGAACTCCCGAACCGCTGGATATAAGCGAATCACGGTCCGAGCTTCTGCCCTCCTCCGCTCCTCACCTCATCCGCTCCAGTCCCTGGTACTCCCTGTCCGCGGGACCCCCCCCCACCCACCAAAACAAACTCTCACACGCACATAAACACACGCACACACACACACACACACACACACACACACACACACACACACACACACACACACACACACATACACACACACACCTGAACTCATCATAGCTGTGCTAATAGCATTGGCCGAAACGTATCCACAACAAAACAAACATTAGCTCATCCACTCATTCACATATGTGTGTGCCCAGAGGTACGGGAGCTCCAGTCATACGTCCGGGTGATCTCTGTCCGGAGGAGGCTCACATTGGCCGGTCTAAGGGGTCCTGCTGCCCCCAAGCTTCCCCGCCTTTGAGAAGAGAAACATAACTCCGCTCCTTCGCTCCTCCGCTCCTCCGCTTCTCAGCTCCTCCGCTCCCCCGCTAACCCTAACCCTCCGCTGCGGAACCAGGTACTACCGATCTGCAGGACTCAGGTGAATTGCGGACAGGGCTTTTGCTGTCCTCCGCTCCTCCGCTTTGGGCCCTGGAACTCCCGAACCGCTGGACATAAGCGAATCACGGTCCGGGCTTCTGCCCTCCTCCGCTCCTCACCTCATCCGCTCCAGGCCCTGGTACTCCCTGTCCGTGGAACCCCTCCCCCACCAACCAAAACAAACTCTCACACACACATAAACACACGCACACACACACACATACACACACACATACACTCACACACACACACACACATACACACACACCTGAACTCATCATAGCTGTGCTAATAGCATTGGCCGAAACATATCCACAATCAAACAAACATTAGCTCATCCACTCATTCACATGTGTGTGCCCAATGGTCCGGGAGCTCCAATCATACGACTGGGGTATCTATGTCCGGAGAATGCTCACATTAGCCAGTCTATGGGGTTCTTCTACCCCCAAGCTTCCCTGCCTCTGAGAGGAGAAACATTACCTCCGCTCCTCCGCTTCTCAGCTCCACCGCTCCTCCGCTTTGGGCCCTGGAATTCCCGAACCGCTGAACATAAGCGAATCACGGGCCGGGCTTCTGCCCTCCTCCGCTCCTCAGCTCATCTGCTCGAGGCCCCGGTACTCCCTGTCCGCGACCCCCCCCCCCCCACCTCAACAAATTCACACACACACACACGCACACACACACACGCAGACACACACACACACACACACACACACACACACACACACACACACACACACACACACACAACACACACACACACACACACACAAACACACCTTAACTCATCATAGCTGTGCTAATAGCATTAGCCGAAACGCATCCACAACCAAACTGTTGCGTTTAAGTTTGCAGCTTCTTCGTTTTCCATGTTTCGGAAGGAATTCACAAGTTTGCCTTGTTTGAATCGTCTTTTATTTTCTTCTTCACAGCTCGGGGAATCAACATCGGTTAGCCATGGGACATGTACAGTACAGAGTGAGGGAAAAATTCCCGCCAGCACCGCTATACCAAAAAAAAAAACACTGACGTAGAAGTTAACGTCAAGTTAGCTGAACAGTCGCGAAAAACTAAAACAAGTCCCAAACCTTGTCATAAAGTGCCATACATTTCCTGAGAGTAGATACAAATACAACATATGTATACTAGAATGTAAACTCAAATAAAACTAATGAGATCACCTATCTCAACACCCCCTCTTGATCTCAACATCCAAAAAAAAACTTTGGACATTTGAATTTCCAAAGAACCACTTTTTGAATTGTTCTATTGTTACCTTTGTCATGAGTTTTGTCAAGATGTCTGCCAACATGTCCTCTGATGGACAATAGATAAGATTTATTTTACCCTCACTGAGTGCTTCACGAATGAAATGATATTTTACATCAATGTGTTTTGACCTTTGTCTGTTTACAGGATTCTTACTCAGTGCGATGGCCCCCTGATTGTCTCCGTAGATTGTTGTGCAACTGTACATTTTGTTGTCCATACCGTTTAACAGTTGAGACAGGTACATGTTTTCTTGTGCGGTGGTGGCTCGGCCGATGTATTCAGCCTCACATGTTGACAGGGCCATTGTGGGCTGTTTCCTTGACTTCCATGCAATGGCTGGGCCTTGTTTTGTTAAACTGAAACAGTAGCCTGTAGTGCTACGTCTGTCTTCTACAGATGATGCCCAGTCTGAATCACTGTAAGCTATCAGGTTCAAATCCTCCTTATTTGTCTTGAAACTTAGTTCATAATCAGCTGTCCCCTTCAAATACCTCAGGACATGTTTTGCAGCTACTAAATTTTTTACTTTTGCCATTGCCAGATTCTGTGATAGTTTGCTCACTATCCAGCTGATATCAGGTCTGGTGCAAGTCATGGCATAAATAAGACTGCCTACAATCTCACGATATTCTTGGGGTCGACAGGTTCACTTTGCTCATTTTCATCAGCTACAGGGATGCCCTCTAATTTTTGCTCACTTGGAGTAGATCTTGCTTTACATTCTGACATTCCAAATCTCTCTAGCATTTTTAGGATGTACTTTGTCTGGTTCATTTTGATTTCATCCCCCTTTTGTTCAAATTGTATGCCCAAAAAATATGACAGTTTCCCCAGGTCTTTCATGTTGAACTTGAATTTCATGTTCTGTTTAAATGTGCTGAGTGCATCATTGCTGCTTGCTGCAATAATTAAATCTTCTTCTTCTTCTTTCGGCTTTTCCCATCAGGGGTCGCCACAGCGAGTCAACCTTCTCCATCTAACCCTATTCTCTGTATCTTCCTCTCTCACACCAGCTACCTTCATATCCTCTCTCACTACGTCCATAAATCTTCTCTTTGGTCTTCCTCGAGACCTATTGCCTGGCAGCTCCATTTCCAGCATCCGTCTACCAATATATTCACTATCTCTTCTCTGTACATGACCGAACCATCTCAGTCTGGCTTCTCTGACCTTCTCTCCAAAACATCAAACATGTGCCGTCCCTCTGATAGACTCATTCCTGATCCTATCCATCCTGGTCACTCCCAAAGAGAACCTCAACATCTTCATCTCTGCAACCTCTAGTTCTGTCTGCTGTCTTTTGGTCATTGGAACAGTTTCTAGTCCATACATCATCGCTGGTCTCACCACTGTCTTGTACACCTTTCCTTTTATTCTGGCCGATAGTCTTCTATCACATAGTACCCCTGACACTTTTCTCCAGCCATTCCAACCTGCTTGGACCCGTCTCTTCCCCTCTTTTACGCACTCTCCGTTGCTCTGGACTGTTGACCCTAAGTACCTGAAATCCTCCAGCTTCTTGATCTCCACTCCCTGTAGCCTCACCGCTCCACCCGAGTTCCTCTCGTTCACACACATATATTCTGTCTTGCTGCGACTAACTTTCATTCCTCTCCTTTCCAGAGCATACCTCCACCTCTCTAGATTTTCCTCTACCTGTTGTCTGCTTTCACTACAGATCACAATGTCATCCGCAAACATCATGGTCCATGGGGATTCCTGTCTAACCTCATCTCTCAGCCTACCCATCACCATTGCGAACAAGAAGGGGCTCAGAGCTGATCCCTGATGGAGTCCCACCTCCACCTTGAACTTCTCGGTTACCCCTACAGCACACCGTACCAGTGTCTCACAGCTGGCATACATGTCCTGCACCAGTCTAACATACTTCTCTGCCACTCCAGACTTCCTCATACAATACCAGAGCTCCTCTCTTGGCACCCTGTCATATGCTTTTTCTAGGTCTACGAAAACGCAATGCAGCTCCCTCTGGCCTTCTCTGTACTTTTCTATTAGCATTCTCAACGCAAATACTGCATCTGTAGTACTCTTCTTAGGCATGAAGCCATACTGCTGTTCACAAATGCTGACTTCTGCTCTCAGTCTAGTTTCCACTACTCTTTCCCATAACTTCATTGTATGGCTCATCAACTTTATCCCTCTGTAGTTGCCACAATTCTGCACATCCCCTTTATTCTTAAAAATAGGCACCATCACACTTTGTCTCCATTCTTCAGGCATCTCCTCACTCTCTAAGATCCTGTTGAATAATCTAGTCAGAAAATCTACCGCTGCCTCTCCTAGACACTTCCACACCTCCACAGGTATATCATCAGGACCAACTGCTTTTCCACTCTTCATCCTCTTCAATGCCTTCCTCACTTCACTTTTACTCATTTTTGCTACTTTGTGGTCTACAATAATCACCTCTTCTACCCTTGCCTCTCTTTCATTTTCCACATTCATCAGCTCTTCAAAGTACTCTTTCCATCTTCCTGTCACTCTTCTAGCATCTGTCAATACATTTCCCTCTCTGTCCTTTATCACCCAGACCTGCTGTACATCCTTTCCATCTTTATCTCTCTGTTTCGCCAACTTGTATAGATCATTTTCAGCCTCCTTACTATCCAACCGAGCATACAAGTCATCATAAGCCCTTTGTTTTGCCTTTGCTACCTCTATCTTTACCTTTCGCCGCATCTCCCTGAACTCCTGTCTGTTCTCTTCAGTCCTCTCAGTATCCCACTTCTTCTTCGCTAACCATTTTCTCTGTATACACTCCTGCACTTCCTCATTCCACCACCAAGTCTCCTTATCTACTTTCCTTCCAGATGACACACCAAGTACTCTTCTACCTGTCTCCCTGATCACACTAGCTGTTGTTGTCCAATCATCTGGAAGCTCTCCCTGACCACCCAGACCCTTTCTCAACTCCTCCCTGAAAACCATGCAACACTCTGCTGCAATAATTAAATCATCTACCCAAAGCAAATCTTCTCCACGGCTCTAAACTCGTTCGTCGCCGCTACTTGGGGATCACCGGATGGCTTTCTCCCTCCGCTTCGTTACATTTTATGTCCGCTAGATGGCGGCATCCGACTGTGCACAGCGCTTGGAGCTCCAGCAGGTGATCTGGCCGCTATGTATGAGAGGAATAAACGAGTGGGGCCGTGAGTGCAATAAATCCCCCTCCACTTCTTACATGGATGTTATCACCCTGTTACTGTATTTTAACAATACCGCTGTGTTTTCCACCTCAATGTTAAGCCGATTTTTAAACATTAAAAACCAAATTGCTCGATTCAGTGACACCGAGGCCGTGAGTGGAGGACTTATGGAGTTGACTCCTCCGCTTATTCATAAGTGCATGTCTGGTGCTCCCGGAGCTTCACGCCGACGTCACGGGGATCCGTGTCCAAAGAAGGTGCACCTTGGCCGGTCTGCGGGGTCCTGTTGACTGGGAAGTTGAGACTGGCCCTTGGAAATAAAACGGAAAATAATTGAGAGCATATTTCTCAGTTAACAACGCCCCCACTTGCTCTCATATTATTGGTATCTTTGCCCATTTACATCCAAATAAAATACTCATGACCTAAACAACAACTTTGAAAAATTCAACAACTTAAACTGCGATGCAGGCTTTGTCATAACATGTGCCGGCATCTCTTGTGTTGGAAAATACTGTAGGGCTACCTTTCCACATATTTTCTTTGTGACATCTTAACACACTCTTCTGACTGACATATTTTCTGGGTATTGATTTTGATCAGTTTGCCCATGTCCTTCATTTTAAATCTAGCTGTAAGCATGATTTTCACCTCTTTCATTACTTCCTCATCACTCGCAGCTATGATTAAATCATCTACCCATATTATGATGATGACCTTGTCATTTTGGTTTTCTTTGACATAGACACAATGATCTGCTTCATTCTGAATAAAGTCATTGTCAATCAAGTAAGAATGGAGCATCAGATTCCAATGACGACCTGCCTGTTTAAGGCCGTATAGTGACTTTTCAAGTTTACGCACCAGCTTCTGTTTTGTATTTGTTACTTCATACCCTTCTGGTTGTTCTACACAGAGCTCACAATCAATGGGTGCATGAAGCTAGGCTGTCTTTACATCCATTTGGTGTAGTAACAAATATTCCTGAACTGATTTCTGCATTAACACCCTCACACTTGTCATATTTGCTGTTGGAGAAAATGTTTCCTCGAAATCCGTGCCATACTTTTGACTGTGGCCCTTAGCAACATAACGAGCTTTATATTTGTTTGTGCCAACTTCATTTCTTTTTAGCGTATACACCCACCCCCCCACCCCCACTGCACACTTGCCTTGGGGTAGCTGTGTTAGGGTCAAAGTGTTGTTCTCTCTCAATGACTCCATCTCTTCGTCCATAGATTTCATCCACTTGTCAGCATTGAGGGAACTTCTTGCCTCTTTAAATGTCTGTGGGACACCACACGCCAGTCTATAACAGTAGTCAATGTTAGTGAACACTTGGTCATCGTCAATAGCACTCGTCACATAACCATTAAAGTAACTGGGCTTCTTTTTGGTTCTAGTTGATCGACTCACATTGTCTGCACTGCTTGGCTGTGTCACACGGTCAGATACAGGGTTGCCCATTTCCAAGGTGTACAAAGGTGTACAAGACAGTGTTGAGCCCAGCGATGATATATGCACTAGAAACTGTTACAATGACCGAAAGACAGCAGGCAGAAGTAGAGGTTGCAGATATGAGGATGTTGAGGTTCTCTTTGGGAGTGACCAGGATGGATAGGATCAGGAATGAGTCTATCAGAGGAACAGCACATGTTCGATGTTTTGGAGAGAAGGTCAGAGAAGCCAGACCGAGATGGTTCGGTCATGTACAGAGGAGGGATAGAGAATGTATTGGTAGACGGATGCTGGAATTGGAGCTGCAAGGCAAGAGGTCTCGAGGAAGACCAAAGAGAGGATTTATGGACGTGGTGAGAGAGGAGATGAAGGTAGTTGGTGTGAGAGAGGAGGATACGGAGAATAGGGTTAGATGGAGAAAGTTGACTCGCTGTGGCGACACCTGACAGGAAAAGACAAAAGAAGAAGAAGAAGAAGAAGAAGAAGAAGAAGAAGAAGAAGAAGAAGAAGAAGAAGAAGAAGAAGAAGAAATAAGAAAGAGAGGGTGGGGGGGAAGCAAACCTTCTTCACGGCTCTAAGCTCGTTCGTCGCCGCTACTTGGGGAACACCGGATGGCTTTCTCCCTCCGCTTCGTTACATTTTATGGCCGCTAGATGGCGGCATCCGACTGTGCACAGCGCTTGAAGCCCCACCAGGTGATCTGGCTGCTGTGTATGAGAGGAATAAACGAGTGGGGCCGTGAGTGCAATAAATCCCCCTCCACTTCTTGCATGGATGTTATCACCCTGTTACTGTATTTTAACGATACCGCTGTGTTTTCCACCTCAATGTTAAGCCGATTTTTAAACATTAAAAACCAAATTGCTCGATTCAGTGACACCGAGGCCGTGAGTGGAGGACTTATGGAGTCGACTCCTCCGCTTATTCATATGTGCATGTCTGGTGCTCCCGGAGCTTCACGCCGACGTCACGGGGATCCGTGTCCGAAGAAGGTGCACCTTGGCCGGTCTGCGGGGTCCTGTTGACCGGAAGCTGAGACTGGCCCTTCAAAATAACACGGAAAATAATTGAGAGCATATTTCTCAGTTAACAACGCCCCCACTTGCTCTCATATTATTGGTATCTTTGCCCATTTACATCAAAATAAAATACTCATGACCCAAACAACAACTTTGAAAAATTCAACAACTTAAACTGCGATGCAGGCTTTGTCATATCATGTGCCGGCATCTCTTGTGTTGGACAGTACTGTAGGGCTACCTTTCCACATATTTTCTTTGTGACATCTTAACACACTCTTCTGACTGACATATTTTCTGGGTATTGATTTTGATCACTTTGCCCAAGTCCTTCATTTTAAATCTAGCTGTAAGCATGATTTTCACCTCTTTCATTACTTCCTCATCACTCGCAGCTATGATTAAATCATCTACCCACATTATGATGATAACTTTGTCATTTTGGTTTTCTTTGACATCGACACAATGATCTGCTTCATTCTGAATAAAGTCATTGTCAATCAAGTAAGAATGGAGCATCAGATTCCAATGACGACCTGCCAAATTTTCCTGAACTGATTTCTGCATAAACACCCTCACACTTGTCATATTTGCTGTTGGAGAAAATGTTTCCTCAAAATCCGTGCCATACTTTTGACTGTAGCCCTTAGCAAAATAACGAGCTTTATATTTGTTTGTGCCAACTTCATTTCTTTTTAGCGCATACACCCACCCCCCCACCCCCACTGCACACTTGCCTTGGGGTAGCTGTGTTAGGGTCAAAGTGTTGTTCTCTCTCAATGACTCCATCTCGTCGTCCATAGATTTCATCCACTTGTCAGCATTGAGGGAACTCCTTGCCTCTTTTTATGTCTGTGGGACACCACACGCCAGTCTATAACAGTAGTCAATGTTAGTGAACACTTGGTCATCGTCAATAGCACTAGTCACATAACCATTAAAGTAACTGGGCTTCTTTTTGGTTCTAGTTGATCGTCTCACATTGTCTGCACTGCTTGGCTGTGTCACACGGTCAGATACGGGGCTGCCCATTTCCAAGGTGTACAAAGGTGTACAAGACAGTGGTGAGACCAGCGATGATGTATGGACTAGAAACTGTAGAAGAAGAAGAAGAAGAAGAAGAAGAAGAAGAAGAAGAAGAAGAAGAAGAAGAGGAAGAAGAAGAAGAAGAAGAAGTTAGAAAGAGAGGGTGGGGGGGAAGCAAACCTTCTCCACGGCTCTAAACTCGTTCGTCGCCGCTACTTGGGGAACACTGGATGGCTTTCTCCCTCCGCTTCGTTACATTTTATGGCCGCTAGATGAAGATCATCATCATCATCATCATCATCATCATCATCCTGATCTGAGCTCATCTCTGTCTGGGTTTGTTGCTCTGGAGATGGGTTTGTCACAAATTTTAGCAGTCTGTGTTTTTAGTACTCTTTCACTATTTGGATAATATACAAAATAAGCTGGACTATTTTTGGCATATCCAATGAAAACTCCCTTCTCACCTCTTGAGTCAAGTTTCTTTTTGTTGTGCTTGTATGCATAGCACACAGCACCAAACTTTTGCTTTTGTGACACATTTGGTTTCTTTCCCGTCAACATAAAGTAAGCCGTCTGCTTTGTCCGATTATTAAAGCATCAGTTCCTGACTGCTGCTGTCTGCACTGCATGGGTCCACAATGTTTTGGGTAGGTTGCTTCCTAGTAACATGCACCATGCCATGTCGAATAAAGTCCTCCAGTTTCTCTTTGCTTTCCCGTTTTGGTGTGGTGAGTATGGCGCTGACGTTTCATGTCTAACACCCCGTTTAGTCATTAGTCCTTGGTACTCTTTTGACATAAACTCAGTACAATTGTCAGATCTCATACACTTAATCTTCCCATAAGGGGCAGTGTCTGCTAAGAATCTCTCTGTGGCACTCACTGTGCCACTCTTTTGTTTGAGAAAGTACACAAAAATTGTGTTGGAATAATCATCAGTAAACGACAATGCAAATCTGTGTCCATCTATAGATATGGGATCTACTGGCCCTGCCAGATCTGTATGCACTAAATCAAACACCTCTGTTGCTCTTGCATCAGGCTCTCTGTTTCTGATCTGCACAAACTTCCCTTGAATACACACTTCACATGGTGATACAGGTTTTTCAGTTTTCCCTTTGATTACCATACCATCAATCACTTTTGTCAACTTTTGTACATCGCTCTAATTACAATGGCCGAAAATTTCATGCCGTGTTTGTAAATCATAACAGCCTTTGCATTTGTCATTACTTTCATCTGCTGTAGATAGGTAGTAAAGTGTGTTCTGCACATGAATAGGAAATACAGTACCGTCACTCATTTTGACTATGTCTTTTCCTTCATTGAAGATTACCGTTGCTCCGTTTGCTGTGGCGGCCATCACAGAAAAAATGTCCTGTGGACAGGAAGGGATGAACATTGCGTTTCTCAGTGGTGCTGTGTGGTGACGTCCTCTGCTGTCTATGAGGATCACCTCTGCCTCTCCCCGCTGCTTCGCCACGCCTTGACACTTGGTCGCGTCTGCCAGCTCAACATGGTGTGTGTCAGCTCTGAACGTCACTGAAAAACACGGAAGTCAGCAAATTTGAGCTTTTCTTCACTTTGAGTCACATGAACTGCAAATGGTTTGAACGATTCTGGAAGTCCCTTTAGCACCATAGCTATGAGAAGATCATCACTCATGACTTCCTCTGCATTTCTTAGCACCGTGATTATAGTCTCTGCCCTAATCACAAAGTCTGTTACGCTTTCATTGCTTCCTTTCTGCAGTTTTGTCAGGTCAGTATACAGGTTTATAATGCCAGGCTTCCCTTTACCTGCGTAATACTCTCGTAGCATCTTCAGTGCCTTTCTCCCATCATCTGCAGCTTCGCGCATGACCAGGCCTAGACTTTTGTCATCTAAAAACTGGATCGGTTCGGCATGGGCCATTTCATTCTGCTCCTTGTCCTTCGCCTCCTCGTCATCGTCATCAAATTCTGGAGTTTCACTCAGAATTGTGTCTTTGAGCCCCTGCAGCCGCATGTAGGCCAAGCATTTAGTCTCCCAGAGTTCATAATGCTTCTCATCTTCCACACCGAGACAGTCTCTGGTGGCGATTGGTAAATGTAACGGCAGGAGACCAAACTGATTGTTATGTTTGTACGGTAATGCCAATATCAATGTCTCATAACCCGACTATACAACCTCATCCAATTAACCAAAGTGAGACCTTGTCTATAATATGGGTATATTCCCAAGGATTGAGTCAGAGATTTGGAATTTTTCAGAATATAACAAATACCTCAGTCCTTCCTTTTCTGCCTTACGATCCATCCAAATGGCGATTACCAGCTGATTATTCTATGGTAACCAATAAAACTGTCATTGAGGGATTCACTCTAATGACAATACAAAAGACACCACCATTTTGTATGAAACGACAGTGTGGTAAGAAAGAGCATTATCTAGGCCAACTACAGTGTGACACTGTGCTAGATATGGAAACGGATAGACCGGTTAGGAAAACCTATGACTACTATAATAATAGTATATGTGAGGTTGGAAAGTGGGGAATGGGCGTGTGTGCCATGAATCTGACAGCCCTCAAGCCATTATTGGACATTGAAACAAACCTCACCAAATCTGGTATACCACCATGGAGGATTTTTGCATTCCCACACAAATACGGTTATCCATACATGCCCAAAAACACATGTATGGATTTGTGGCAAACGAGCATTTCTGTATCTGCCTGAACATTGGTGTGGCACATGCTATTTGGCCCGATTAGGAAGTGCTATGACTTTTATACCAGAGCATAACATGACTCATAGCGTACAACTCATTAGGCCTATGGGACATGAACGTAGTCGAAGAGCCTTGATAAGTGACTCTAGAGGAATACTTATGACAATGTTCCCTAACTATGGTGTAGCCTACTCGGGACATCGAATGAATGAGGTCTGGGCGACATTACAGAACCTAACGTCAAGGGTTCTAGAATTGAATGGACTGATACAAAACAATCCAGAGACTATGGCTATGAAAGAAATGCTTTTACAAAATCGTATGGCTTTAGACATTGTCTTAGCCAAGGAAGGTGGTGTATGTGCGATAATAGGACAACAGTGTTGCACATATATCTCAGACATGCGAGACAATTTCACAGCAATTCATGACAAATTGACGACATTAAAGAACCAACTAGAGGGTAAAGAGGACAGTGATACTTTAATGTCGTTTTTACAGTTTGACCCTCTTGGATGGATCATCAACGGAACTTGGTGGCAAATACTTTTAAAGTGCCTTACACCTGTGATTGTGATTCTTATTTTGTTTTGTTTATTTACTATGTGCGTTATTCCTTGTTTGAGAAGCATGATTGCTAAAATGGCTTCCGCAGCCTTTGTCCAGATGGCAATAGTAGCAGTGCAGACCCAACCAAGGACTCACTACATTGGACAGATATATGAGCAACTGCCTATAAGTGATTCAGAAAAAGAAAATGATAATGATTCGACTGTGGAGGACGACGACCATGATGTTGTATGAAGTGTTATCTGTAAACTATGTACCAACATGGCATGATGATGCTGAAGAGTTTAACATTGTTCGGAGTCTCATAAACAGGAGAGAATTGTTAGAGTTTACTCTCTATCTCTATAACTATGTTATTTCGACTACTCACATGAAGTTAGCCAGACATGCTAGAGCACAAAAGACCTTTGTCCTCTAACAAGAGTTGGGCCCTCCAAGATATTCCAATGGTCGTAAACATCTTTAGATAAGAACCTACCCCCCGTAAACGTAAATCTAAACGAGGATAAACACTTCTGGAGAGAAACCTGACCACCCCTGTATATCATCCTGGACAACTTCACATATGCATGAACTATACTATCCAATGAATGTTGTTATGTAAATAAACACTTTCACACAATAAAAAGCCGAGCAAGGAGGAACTCGGGGGGATTCTCTGGATCTTGGCTCCAAAGAGCGCGCTGAGTCTCCCCCTCTGCAGAGCACAAAAGAATAGTCGCTTGTCTGTGTTATTTCTTATGATAACCTCATTCTCCTCTTTACAGGTTTTACCTTAGACCAGCATGAATTAGAATTACTCTCCAACAGCCGCGAGTGGAGCATCTACCTGCATGTCCAGAAGCTTCCTGTTCAGCAGGGCAGGTCGAATGGTGTTAAAAGCACTGGAGAAGTCAAAGAACATGACTCTCACAGTGCTTCCTGCCTCCTCCAGGTGTGTGTAGATTCTGTGCAGCAGAAAGATGATGGCGTCTTCCACTCCTATCCGTGGCTGGTATGCGAACCGCAGGGGGTCCAGCGAAGGTCCGACGACTGTGCCAAGGTGCCTCAGGACGAGCCTCTCCAGCGACTTCATGACGTGTGATGTCAGGGCCACCGGTCTGTAGTCGCTGTGTCTGCTGGGATGCTTCACCTCGGGCACTGGAACCAGGCATGAGGTTTTCCACCGGTCGGGGACAACCATCTGGGTCAGGCTCAGGTTGAAGAGATGTGAGAAGATCCCACACAGCTGAGAGGCACATCCTTTCAGCACTCTGGGGCTAAGGCCGTCAGGGCCAGCAGCTTTCCTGGGACGAAGGCGGCTGAACTCTCTTCTCACCTCCTCAGCGGTGAAGGCGACAGGAGGGGGTGGAGAGAGTCCCAGTGGGGGGCAGGAAGGCTGAGGTGTAAACGAGACATCGTCCAGGGAAGCAGAAGTGGTGCGTGGGGGAGGGGGAAAGCTCCTTAAAGTGAGGGGTGAGGGCACGGGGGAAGGAAAGTCCTGAGAGGAGCTGGGGGGAGGGTGGGCAGAGGCACCTTCATCAAATCTGTTAAAAAACAGGTTTAGTTTGTTTGCCTCCTGCAGGTCTCCTTCCATCCTCTGGCTTGCTTGTTTTCCATGGCCAGTGATGGTTTTCAACCCACTCCACACCTCCCTCATGTTGTTCTGCTGGAGTTTGCTCTCCAGCTTCCTCCTGTAACTGTCCTTTCCCTCTGCGATCTTCTCCCTCAGCTCAGTCTGCACCTTCTTCAGTTCCTCTTTGTCTCCACTCCTGAATGCCGTCTTCTTCCTGTTCAGCGTGTCCTTAATGTCCTTAGTCACCCAGGGTTTGTTGTTTGAGAAACAATGCACAGTCTTGGTGGGGATCATGTTGTCCGTGCAGAAGTTGACATAGTCAGTTATGCAGTCGGAGAGTTTTCCGATGTCGTCTCCCTGGTCTTCGCAGAGCACATCCCAGTCCGTCGTCTCGAAGCATCCCCGAAGAGTCAGTTCTGACTGCACAGAACTGACTCAGAACTAACAACTGCACTTTCTGTCCAGAATTGAGATTCCCTGGAGTGATAGTTGGGGTAACTGTGGTTGTACGGTTTGGTGCGTCATTAAATTTTTGGTCAGGAATACAAATTGTCGAGGCAGTGCGTTTCGTAACTTTATCAACTCTAATATGGGAGGCTTAAATCTGTGTGTAGTACAGAACTGTTCATAGTCTAGACGACTGCCATTGTCATCCATCAAGTCAATTATTGACCATATACCTTTCTCAAACCATTCCTTGTAAAACAGAGGTTTGTTGCCACGCAGTACATATCTATTGTTCCAAATTATTGTACTGTGTGGTGAGAAATTGTGTACATAAATCATTTTCCAGTATAATAGTATTTGTTTATGGAACTCTGAAAATTGGACAGGAATCTTGTTGATATCCAAGTCAGAGATAAGTAGAAGACTTAGGCTGCCGACTATGTTGAATAAGTAGTTTGGAGTACAATACCAGAAAGAATGATGATGTTTGATCCAGGATTTCAACCAGTTCACCTTCAATGTCCCATTCAGGCAGTCCAACTCTATCACTTTCAGCCCTCCTTCACTTGTTTCTTTCACCATATGTGATTTTTTTAGATGGTGTGGTCTGTTCCTCCAGATAAAGTTGAAATTTATTTGGTTAATAGATTTTATGAGTTGATTTGAAGCAGCATTGGAATACACTGGGTATATACATCTGGATAAACATTCCATTTTAGTCAAATATATCCGGCCTAATATTGATAAATCTCTTTGGAGCCATATATTCAATTTTGCTTTACTTTGATTCAGTTTAGATTCAATGTTCCTGGACTGATTTAACTTTTGGTCCTTAGATAGGAAAATGCTCAAGTATTTTATTTCTGATTTGATAGGAACATTGCTGATTTCCTTTAGTGGTGAGTCATGCAGCTCAAGAAGTTTGCATTTCTTTAAGTTTAATGACAATCCTGAAGCCTTGGAGAATGTTTCAATTTTTTGAACACTTATTGGGACTTGATGTTCATTTTTCAAAACTAAGGTTGTGTCATCTGCCAGCAGGCTAATAACAATTTCTGTCCCCGACATTATTTCTGTCCCACACATACACACACACACACACGCACACATACACACACACACAGACACACTCACACACACCTTAATTCCACTCTTTTATATACGCATGCCTGGAGTTCCGGGAGCTCGTTCTCAACGTTCTGGGGATAATCATAGCTGTGCTGATAGCATTAGCCGAAACGCCCCCCCACACACCACCACCACCACCACCACCCCACACACACATTAGCTCCTCCATTCATTCACATGTACACGCCGGCTGCTCCGGGAGCTCCACGCCGACGTTTCGGGGATCGATGTCCGGAGAAGGTGCACCATTGCCGGCCTGCGGTGTCCTGTAGAACCCCCCCCTCCATACACACATGCAATACGCCTTGAAACGCATCGCTCGCACCGACGCGGGGAATCCATTACCCTACTTCCACAACAACGGCGAGAATCACATTGCGTCGGCCGCCGTGAGGAAGAGGGGGGGGGGGACATTAAGGGGGGGGGGGGGGGGGGGGGAGAGAGAGACATGGAGATTTTCTCAGCCTCTCATTCTTTTTTCTTTTTTTTTAATTGAACATAAATAGTACACACAACTATACAAATGTACAAATAAACATGGCAAGGTAGAACTGAATGTCAATGACACAACCAGGCATGAGGAAGCAAAGGACATAAGGACATTCGTTCTGTATGTAATCAGAAGTTAATAGTGTTAACGGTTTGTGAGAAATTTACAATGCTAGTCAAAAAAAGAAATTAAAATGAAATAATTAAATCAATAGATAGACAAATAAAAAATTAAAATGAAAAAAAGATTGCAAGAGGAGTACAACATGTAATTAAGTTGGCGACCCACAAGGAATCTCAGATATCAAACTGTATATTTTTTGTTGTTTATATATAAACATATACAAAACAAACATATATTGTTTGTTTTCGTTTATTTTTGGGATATATTGAGGAATATTTGTTGGAAAGGAGTCACAATCGCTTTTTGACAATGTCGAAGTGCATAGGTGGCAATAGAATTTAAAGATTTCTGTGGAAATTATAGCCTCATCTGTAATTTCCTTTTTGTTAAGACGGGCTTCCGCTTTGCTCCGCTCCTCCGCTCCTCCGCTCTTCCGCTCCGGGCCCTGGAACTCCCGATCTGCGGGACTTCGGTGAATTCCGGGCCAGTCTTCTGCTCTTCTGCTCTCCTCCGCTTCTTCGCTCCCCCGCTTTGGACCCTGGAACTCCCGAACTGGGCCGGGCTTCTGCCCTCCGCCTCTCCTCTGCTCATCCGCTCCAGGCCCTGGCACTCCCTGTCATCCAGTCTTTCGCATGTGCGTGCCCGGAGGTCCGGGAGCTCCACTCAAACGTCCGGGGGATAAGGGTAAGGGGTCCTGCTCCCACCCACCCCCACCCCCTCGCCGCCTCTGAGAAGAGAAACATCTCCTCCGCTCCTCCGCTTCTCAGCTCCTCCGCTCCTCCGCTGCGGAACCAGGTACCACCGATCCGCCAGACTCGGGTGAATTGCGGACAGGGCTTTTGCTGTCCTCCGCTCCTCCGCTTTGGGTCCTGGAACTCCCGAACCGCTGGACATAAGCGAATCAAGGCCGGGCATCTGCCCTCCTCCGCTCCTCAGCTCATCCGCTCGAGGCCCTGGTACTCCCAGTCCGCGGGAACCCCCCCCATCCCCACCCACCCACCAAAACAAACTCTCACACACACATAAACACACGCACACACACACACACACACACACACACACACACACAGACACACACCCAGACACACACACACACACACACACACATCTGAACTCATCATAGCTGTGCTAATAGCATTGGCTGAAACGTATCCACAACAAAACAAACATTAGCTCATCCACTCATTCACATATGTGTGTGCCCAGAGGTACGGGAGCTCCAGTCATACGTCCGGGTGATCTATGTCCGGAGAAGGCTCACATTGGCCGGTCTAAGGGGTCCTGCTGCCCCCAAGCTTCCCCGCCTTTGAGAAGAGAAACATAACTCCGCTCCTCCGCTTCTCAACTCCTCTGCTCCTCCGCTATGGGCCCTGGTACTCCCGATCCTCCGAACTCAGGCGAATAGCGTGACGTGCTTCTGCTCTCCTATAAGCCCCTACACACTTCAAACACGGCTGTTATCACCCTGTTACTGCATTACAATGACACCCATTTGCTTTTGATCTCAGTGTCTGCCACCGTACGGAAAAAGCGGGGGGACGGGGGGGGGGGGGGGGGACATAAGGGCATTCGTTCTGTATTTAATCAGAAGTTAATAGTGTTAACGGTTTGCGAGAAATTTTTAATGCTAGAAAAAACAGAAAATTAAAAGGAAATAATTAAATAAATAGATAGAAAAATAAAATTAAAAACTAAAAAAAAAAATTGTAAGGGGAATATAACATGTAATTAAGTTGGCCGTTCACAAGGAATCTCAGACATCAAACTGTTTTTAATTGAACATACATAGTACACACAAATATACAAATGTACAAATAAACATGGCAAGGTAGAACTGAATGTCAATGAAACAACCAGGGATGAGGAAGCAACGGACATAAGGACATTTGTTCTGTATGTAATCAGAAGTTAATAGTGTTAACGGTTTGTGAGAAATTTACAGTGCTAGACAAAAAAAGAAATTAAAAGGAAATAATTAAATCAATAGATAGACAAATAAAAAATTAAAACGAAAAAAAAATTGCAAGGGGAATATAACATGTAATTAAGTTGTTTTTTTTTTTTTTCCAAAAAAAGGAATCTCAGACATGGGTAACTGTATATTTTTTAGTTTTTGGATTTTTCCATAAGTTTTAAGGATTTTTTTTTATAATTCAAAATCGTTTATGAAGAAATTAAAATTTGGGGAGCATTTTTGCATTCTGTTTTTGTGAATGAAGAACTTGGCCAGGCCTAAAAGAACATTGACACAGAGTTCATCTGTTATGTTGCTTATAAGTAAACCAAATGTGATATCATCTTTTGAGAGGGAAACTGGTGACGATGGAATGAGAATGAGAAAAAATATATGGTCAGTGGTTTCAATGTTGTCTTCACAAAATGTACAAATATTATCTTCAAAAGTAAAGCGTACCCGCATTAATTCCTTAGATGGGTAGATGTCATTCATAATTTAGAAGTGGGTCTCTTCTTGCCTTGGGGGGTATGGGTAGAGTCAGACACATAGTTCGCAGCGTGGCAATCGATTCCTTATCAAATTTATTTCAAATATTATTTTTGTTTTGACGTCCAGGGAATAAGTTTCCTGTGAAACATGTCCTAATAAAGGAGTTGCTGCACTTTCTGTCCAGAATTGAGATTCCCTGGAGTGACAGTCGGGGTAACTGTGGTTGTACGGTTCGGTGCGTCATTATATTTTTGGTCAGGAATACAAATTGTCGAGGCAGTGCGTTTCGTAACTTTATCAACTCTAATATGGGAGGCTTAAATCTGTGTGTAGTACAGAACTGTTCATAGTCTAGACGACTGCCATTGTCATCCATCAAGTCAATTATTGACCATATACCTTTCTCAAAGCATTCCTTGTAAAACAGAGGTTTGTTGCCATGCAGTACATATCTATTGTTCCAAATTATTGTACTGTGTGGTGAGAAATTGTGTACATATATCATTTTCCAGTATAATAGTATTTGTTTATGGAACTCTGAAAATTGGACAGGAATCTTGTTGATATCCAAGTCAGAGATAAGTAGAAGACTTAGGCTGCCGACTATGTTGAATAAGTAGTTTGGAGTACAATACCAGAAAGAATGATGATGTTTGAATCAGGATTTCAACCAGTTCACCTTCAATGTCCCATTCAGGCAGTCCAACTTTATCACTTTCAGCCCTCCTTCACTTGTTTCTTTCACCATATGAGATTTTTTTAGATGGTGTGGTCTGTTCCTCCAGATAAAGTTGAAATTTATTTGGTTAATAGATTTTATGAGTTGATTTGGAGCAGCATTGGAATACACTGGGTATATACATCTGGATAAACATTCCATTTTAGTCAAATATATCCGGCCTAATATTGATAAATCTCTTTGGAGCAATATATTCAATTTAGCTTTACTTTGATTCAGTTTAGATTCAATGTTCCTGGATTGATTTAACTTTTGGTCCTTAGATAGGAAAATGCTCAAGTATTTTATTTCTGATTTGATAGGAACATTACTGATTTCCTTTAGTGGTGAATCATGCAGCTCAAGAAGTTTGCATTTCTTTAAGTTTAATGACAATCCTGAAGCCTTGGAGAATGTTTTAATTTTTTCAACGCTTATTGGGACTTGATGTTCATTTTTCAAAACTAAGGTTGTGTCATCTGCCAGCAGGCTAATAACAATTTCTGTCCCCCACATTATTTCTGTCCCACACACACACACACACACACACACACACACACACACACACACACACACATAGACACACACACAAACACACACACACACACGCACACACACACTCACACACACCTTAATTCCACTCTTTTATATACGCATGTCTGGAGTTCCGGGAGCTCGTTCTCAACGTTCTGGGGATAATCATAGCTGTGCTGATAGCATTAGCCGAAACGCCCCCCCCCCCCCTCCCCCACACCACCACCACCCCACACACACATTAGCTCCTCCATTCATTCACATGTACACGCCGGCTGCTCCGGGAGCTCTACGCCGACGTTTCGGGGATCGATGTCCGGAGAAGGTGCACCATTGCCGGTCTGCGGTGTCCTGTAGACCCCCCCCCTCCATACACACATGCAATATGCCTTGAAACGCATCGCTCGCACCGGCGTCCTACTGCCCCCAAACTTCCCATCCTCTGCCTTTGAGAAGAGAAACATTACCTCCGCTCCTCCATTCCTCCGCTTCTCCGCTCCACCGCTCCTCCGCTCCTCAGCGATGGGCCCTGGTACCCCCCCCCACCTAAACAAACTCTCACACATACACACACGAACACACTCACACAGACACAAAAACAAACAAACACACACACACACACACACACACCTTAACTCATCATAGCTGTGCTAATAGCATTAGCCGAAACGCATCCACAACCAAACAAACATTAGCTCATCCACTCATTCACATGTGTGTGCCCAATGGTCCGGCAGCTCCAATCATACGACCGGGGGATCTATGTCCGGAGAATGCTCACATTAGCCCGTCTAAGGGGTTCTTCTGCCCCCAAGCTTCCCCTCCTCTGAGAGAAGAAACATTACCTTCGCTCCTCTGCTCCTCCGCTTCTCAGCTCCACCGCTCCTCCGCGATGGGCCCTGGTACTCCCCCCCCTCTCCCACCCACCTAAACAAACTCTCACACAAAATCACTCACACACACACAAAAACACACAAACACACACACACACAAATACACACACACCTTAACTCATAGCTGTGCTAATAGCATTAGCCGAAACGCATTCACAACCAAACAAACATTAGCTAAACCACTCATTCACATGTGTGTGCCCAATGGTACTCCCTGTCCACGACCCCCCCCCCCACCAAAAGAGCCTCTCACACACACACACACACACACAAAGACACTCAGACACACACAGACACACACATAATCACATACACATACCTTAAGTCTTCATAGCTGTGCTAATAGCTTTAGCCGAAACGCATCCACAACCAAACAAACATTAGCTCATCCACTCATTCACATGTGTGTGCCCTGGTACTCCGTGTCCGCGACCCCCCCCCCCCCCACCACCACCAAAACAAACTATCATACACATACACAAAGACACTCACACACACACACACACTGACACACATACACACATTAAGTCATCATAGCTGTGCTAATAGCATTAGCCGAAACGCATCCACAACCAAAGAAACATTAGCTCATCCATTCATTCACATGTGTGTGCTCAATGGTCCGCTTCTCCGCTCCACCGCTCCTCCACTATGGGCCCTGGTACTCCCGATCCGCCGGACTCAGGAGAATTAAGAATAAGAATCAGAACAACTTTTATAATCCCGAAGGAAATTGCAGTGCCAGAGTTACAGAAAATATAACAGTAATAAATAATAAAAGAAAGGCAGAATTATAAATAAAAATAAACTATAAACTATAAAGTGTTTCAGTGAAACTATAAAGTGTCTTAGTAAGCAGTGATAAAACTATAAGTGTCTTAGTAACAAGTGAGGTAAGGAGTGCACAATAGTATGATAGAAGGGAACATTATGGTGTAGCTGTTATGAGATGAGATGAAATATTGCACAATGTCGCTGTTATGAAATGAAATATTGCACAGTTTCTGAATATTGCACAGAAATGAGATATTGCACATTTTTGTTTGTTTTTAAGTTAAAGATAGGTTTTTATGGTTGCCGGCGGCTGAATGGGACGTGCTTCTGCCCTCCATCCACTCCACAGCTCATCCGCTCCAGGCCCAGCTACCCCCTGTCCGCGCCCCCCCCCCCACCTAAACAAACTGTCACACACATATACACAATCGCACACACAAACACACACACACACACACACACACAAGAACACACAAACACACAAACACACACACACACACACACCTTAAGTCATCATACCTGTGCTAATAGCTCCCAAGCTTCCCCGCCTCTGAGAGGAAAAACAATACCTCCGCTACTCCGCTCCTGCGCTTCTCAGCTCCACCGCTCCTCCGCTATGGGCCCTGGTACTCCCCCCCCCCCACCAAAACAAACTCTCACAAAAAATCACTCACACACACACAAAAACACACAAACACACACACACACACATACACACACACCTTAACTCATCATAGCTGTGCTAATAGCTTTAGCCGAAACGCATCCACAACCAAACAAACATTAGCTCATCCACTCATTCACATGTGTGTGCCCTGGTACTCCTTGTCCGTGACGCCCCCCCCCCCCACCAAAACAAACTATCACACACATACACAAAGACACTCACACACACACACACACTGACACACATACACACATTAAGTCATCATAGTTGTGCTAATAGCATTAGCCGAAATGCATCCACAACCAAACAAACATTAGCTCATCCACTCATTCACATGTGTGTGCCCAATGGTTCGCTTCTCCGCTCCACCGCTCCTCCGCTATGGGCCCTGGTACTCCCGATCCGCCGGACTCAGGAGAATTATGGGACGTGCTTCTGCCCTCCATCCGCTCCACAGCTCATCCGCTCCAGGCCCAGCTACCCCCTGTCCGCCCCCCCCCCCCACCTAAACAAACTGTCACACACATATACACAAACGCACACACAAAAACACACACACACACACACACACACAAGAACACACAAACACACAAACACCTTAAGTCATCATAGCTGTGCTAATAGCTCCCAAGATTCCCCGCCTCTGAGAGGAGAAACAATACCTCCGCTATTCCGCTCCTCCGCTTCTCAGCTCCACCGCTCCTCGGCTATGGGCCCTGGTACCCCCCCCCACCTAAACACACTCACTCACACACAAAAACACACAAACACACACACGCACACACACACACACACACATACACAAACACACCTTAACTCATCATAGCTGTGCTAATAGCATTAGCCGAAACGTATCCACTACCAAACAAACATTAGCTCATCCACTCATTCACATGTGTGTGCCCAATGGTCCGGGAGCTCCAATCATACGTCCGGGGGATCTATATCTGGAGAAGGCTCACAGTGGCTGGTCTAAGGCGTCCTACTGCCCCCAAACTTCCCATCCTCTGCCTTTGAGAAGAGAAAAATTACCTCCGCTCCTCCATTCCTCCGCTTCTCCGCTCCACAGCTCTTCCGCGATGGGCCTTGGTACCCCCCCCCCACCTAAACAAACTCTCACACACACACACACGAACACCCTCACACAGACACAAAAACAAACAAACACACACACACACACACACACACACACAGAAACACACACACACACACACACCTTAACTCATCATAGCTGTGCTAATAGCATTAGCCGAAATGCATCCACAACCAAACAAACATTAGCTCATCCACTCATTCACATGTGTGTGCCCAATGGTCTGGGAGCTCCAATCATACGTTCGGGGGATCTATGTCCAGAGAATGCTCACATTAGCCCGTCCAAGGGGTTCTGATGCCCCCAAGCTTCCCCGCCTCTGAGAGGAGAAACTATGCCTCTGCTACTCCGCTCCTCCGCTCCTCCGCTTCTCAGCTCCACTGCTCCTCCGCTTTGGGCCCTGGAATTCCCGAACCGCTGGACATAAGCGAATCAAGGCCGGGCATCTGCCCTCCTCCGCTCCTCAGCTCATCCGCTCGAGGCCCTGGTACTCCCTGTCCGCGACCCCCCCCACCTAAACAAACTCACACACACACACACACACAAACACACACACAGACACACACACACACACACACCTTAACTCATCTTAGCTGTGCTAATAGCATTAGCCGAAACGCATCCACAACCAAACAAACATTAGCTCATCCACTCATTCACATGTGTGTGCCCAATGGTCCGGCAGCTCCAATCATACGACCGGGGGATCTATGTCCGGAGAATGCTCACATTAGCCCGTCTAAGGCGTTCTTCTGCCCCCAAGCTTCCCCGCCTCTGAGAGAAGAAACATTACCTCAGCTCCTCCGCTCCTCCGCTTCTCAGCTCCACTGCTCCTCCGCTATGGGCCCTGGTACTCCCCCCCCCCCACCTAAACAAACTCTCACACAAAATCACTCACACACACACAAAAACACACAAACACACACACACACACACACATACACACACACCTTAACTCATCATAGCTGTGCTAATAGCATTAGCTGAAACGCATCCACAACCAAACAAACATTAGCTCATCCACTCATTCACATGTGTGTGCCCTATGGTACTCCCTGTCCGCGACCCCCCCCACCAAAAGAGCCTCTCACACACACACACACAGACACACATATACACTCATACACACACCTTAAGTCTTCATAGCTGTGCTAATAGCTTTAGCCGAAACGCATCCACAACCAAACAAACATTAGCTCATCCACTCATTCACATGTGTGTGCCCTGGTACTCCTTGTCCGTGACCCCCCCCCCCCCCCCCACCAAAACAAACTATCACACACATACACAAAGACACTCACACACACACACACACACACTGACACACATACACACAATAAGTCATCATAGCTGTGCTAATAGCTTTAGCCGAAATGCATCCACAACCAAACAAACATTAGCTCATCCACTCATTCACATGTGTGTGCCCAATGGTCCGCTTCTCCGCTCCACCGCTCCTCCGCTATGGGCCCTGGTACTCCCGATCCGCCGGACTCAGGAGAATTACGGGACGTGCTCCATCCGCTCCACATCTCATCCACTCCAGGCCCAGCTACCCCCTGTCCGCGCCCCCCCCCCACCTAAACAAACTGTCACACACATATACACAAACACACACACACACACACACAAACTCACACACACACACACACACACACACACACACACACACACACACACACACACCTTAATTCCACTCTTATATACGCATGTCTGGAGTTCCGGGAGCTCGTTCTCAACGTTCTGGGAATAATCATAGCTGTGCTGATAGCATTAGCCGAAACGCCCCCCCCCCCCCCCCCACACACACCACCACCACCACCACCACCACCACCCCACACACACATTAACTCCTCCATTCATTCACATGTACACGCCGGCTGCTCCGGGGGCTCCACGCCGACGTTTCGGTGATCGATGTCCGCAGAAGGTGCACCATTGCCGGTCTGCGGTGTCCTGTAGACCCCCCCCCTCCGTACACACATGCAATACGCCTTGAAACGCATCGCTCGCACCGACGCGGGGAATCCTTTTCCCTACTTCCACAACAACGGCGAGAATCGCGTTGCGTCGGCCGCCGTGAGGAAGGGGGGGGGGGGGGCATTAAGGGGGGGGAGAGAGAGACATGGAGATTTTCTCAGCCTCTCATTCTTTTTTGTTTTTTTAATTGAACATAAATAGTACACACAACTATACAAATGTACAAATAAACATGGCAAGGTAGAACTGAATGTCAATGAAACAACCAGGCATGAGGAAGCAAAGGACATAAGGACATTCGTTCTGTATGGAATCAGAAGTTAATAGTGTTAACGGTTTGTGAGAAATTTACAATGCTAGACAAAAAAAGAAATTAAAATGAAATAATTAAATCAATAGATAGACTAATAAAAAATTAAAACGAAAAAAAGATTGCAAGGGGAGTACAACATGTAATTAAGTTGGCGACTCACAAGGAATCTCAGATATCAAACTGTATATTTTTTGTTGTTTATATATAAACATATACAAAACAAACATATATTGTTTGTTGTTGTTTATTTTTGGGATATATTGAGGAATATTTGTTGGAAAGGAGTCACAATCGCTTTTTGACAATGTCGAAGTGTATAGGTGGCTATAGAATTTAAAGATTTCTGTGGAAATTATAGCCTCATCTGTAATTTCCTTGTTGTTAAGACGGGCTTCCGCTTTGCTCCGCTCCTCCGCTCCTCCGCTCCTCCGCTCCTCCGCTGCGGAACCAGGTACTACCGATCCGCCGGACTCAGGTGAATTGCGGACAGGGCTTTTGCTGTCCTCCGCTTCTCCGCTTTTAGCCCTGGAACTCCCGAACCGCTGGACATAAGTGAATCACGGTCCGGGCTTCTGCCCTCCTCCGCTCCTCCCCTCATCCGCTCCAGGCCCTGGTACTCCCTGTCCGCGGGAACCCCCCCCCACCAAAACAAACTCTCACACACAGATAAACACACGCACACACACACACACACACACACACACACACACAAACACACACACACACACACACACACAAACACACACACAAACACACACACACACACACACACCTGAACTCATCATAGCTGTGCTAATAGCATTGGCCAAAACGTATCCACAACAAAACAAACATTAGCTCATCCACTCATTCACATATGTGTGTGCCTAGAGGTACGGGAGCTCCAGTCATACGTCCGGGTGATCTATGTCCGGAGAAGGCTCACATTGGCCGGTCTAAGGGGTTCTTCTGCCCCCAAGCTTCCCCGCCTCTGAGAGGAGAAAAATTACCTCTGCTCCTCCGCTCCTCCGCTTTTCAGCTCCACCGCTCCTCCTCTATGGGCCCTGGTACTCCCCCCCCCCACCTAAACAAACTCTCACACATACACACACAAACACACTCACACACACACAAAAACACACAAACACACACACACACACACACACACATACACACACACCTTAACTCATCATAGCTGTGCTAATAGCATTAGCCGAAACGCATCCACAACCAAACAAACATTAGCTCATCCACTCATTCACAGGTGTGTGCCCAATGGTCCGAGAGCTCCAATCATACGTCCGGGGGATCTTTGTCCGGAGTATGCTCACATTAGCCAGTCTAAGGGGTTCTTCTGCCCCCAAACTTCCCCGCCTCTGAGAGGAGAAACATTACCTCCGCTCCTCTGCTTCTCAGCTCCATCGCTCCTCCGCTTTGGGCCCTGGAATTCCCGAACCGCTGGACATAAGCGAATCACGGGCCGGGCTTCTGCCCTCCTCCGCTCCTCAGCTCATCGTTCGAGGCCCCGGTACTCCCTGTCCGCAACCCCCCCCCACCTAAACAAATTCACACTCACACACACGCACACACACACACACACACACACACAAACACACCTTAACTCATCATAGCTGTGCTAATAGCATTAGCCGAAACGCATCCACAACCAAACTGTTGCGTTTAAGTTCGCAGCTTCTTCGTTTTCCATGTTTCGGAAGGAATTCACAAGTTTGCCTTGTTTGAATCGTCTTTTATTTTCTTCTTCACAGCTCCGGGAATCAACATCGGTTAGCCATGGGACATGTACAGTACAGAGTGAGGGAAAAATTCCCGCCAGCACCGCTATACCAAAAAAAAAAACACTGACGTAGAAGTTAACGTCAAGTTAGCTGAACAGTCGCGAAAAACTAAAACAAGTCCCAAACCTTGTCATAAAGTGCCATGCATTTCCTGAGAGTAGATACAAATACAACATATGTATACTAGAATGTAAACTCAAATAAAACTAATGAGATCACCTATCTCAACACCCCCTCTTGATCTCAACATCCAAAAAAAATCTTTGGACATTTTAATTTCCAAAGAACCACTTTTTGAATTTTTCTATTTTTACCTTTGTCATGAGTTTTGTCGAGATGTCTGCCAACATGTCCTCTGATGGACAATAGATAAGATTTATTTTACCCTCACTGAGTGCTTCACGAATGAAATTATATTTTACATCAATGTGTTTTGACCTTTGTCTGTTTACAGGATTCTTACACAGTGCGATGGCCCCCTGATTGTCTCCGTAGATTGTTGTGCAACTGTACATTTTGTTGTCCATACCGTTTAACAGTTGAGACAGGTACATGTTTTCTTGTGCGGTGGTGGCTTGGCCGATGTATTCAGCCTCACATGTTGACAGGGCCACTGTGGGCTGTTTCCTTGACTTCCATGCAATGGCTGGGCCTTGTTTTGTTAAACTGAAACAGTAGCCTGTAGTGCTACGTCTGTCTTCGACAGACGATGCCCAGTCTGAATCACTGTAAGCTATCAGGTTCAAATCCTCCTTATTTTTCTTGAAACTTAGTTCATAATCAGCTGTCCCCTTCAAATACCTCAGAACATGTTTTGGAGCTACTAAATTTTTTACTTTTGCCATTGCCAGATTCTGTGATAGTTTGCTCACTATCCAGCTGATATCAGGTCTGGTGCAAATCATGGCATAAATAAGACTGCCTACAATCTCACGATATTCTTTGGGGTCGACAGGTTCACTTTGCTCATTTTCATCAGCTACAGGGATGCCCTCTAATTTTTGCTCACTTGGAGTAGATCTTGCTTTACATTCTGACATTCCAAATCTCTCTAGCATTTTTAGGATGTACTTTGTCTGGTTCATTTTGATTTCATCCCCCTTTTGTTCAAATTGTATGCCCAAAAAATATGGTAGTTTCCCCAGGTCTTTCATGTTGAACTTGAATTTCATGTTCTGTTTAAATGTGCTGAGTGCATCATTGCTGCTTGCTGCAATAATTAAATCATCTACCCAAATTATTACAATGATTGTGTCACCATTTTCCGTCTGTTTTCTGTACACACAGTGGTCAGAGAGATTTCTCACAAAGTTGTCCTGTTCTAAATGGTCATTAAGGAGTTCATACCAGTTTCTTCCTGATTGTTTCAGGCCATAAAGAGATTTCTTTAATCTATACACTAGTTTCTCTCCTGTTTCTGACATCATTTCAAACCCTTCTGGTTGTTCCAAGAAAATCTCCTCATGTATTGGAGCATGTAAATATGCCGTCTTAACATCCATTTGATGGACAATGAGGTTATTTTGTATGGCTATCTGCATTAGTGCCCGCATTGATGTAATGTTGGCTGTCGGTGCAAAAGTTTCATAGTCGTCTATGCCTTCTGTTTGATTGTAACCCTTAGCTACATATCTGGCCTTAAATATTTGTCCTCCTTCAGCATTTTCTTTAAGGGCAAATACCCATTTTCCTCCAATTACTTTTCTCCCTTCAGGTAAAGTTGTCAGTTCAAATGTGTCATTCTGTTTAAGCGAGTCAATCTCTTCCCTCATGGCACAATTCCACCCGGGTGCCAGTGGTGACTTCAGTGCTTCACTATAATTCTGTGGGACTCCGCACACAGTCCTGTAACAGTAATCAATAGTTGTATGATTTTTATCATTGTTAATATAGTCTGTCTGATACTCCTCTAAATACCTTGGAACGACCCTTTTTCGTCTAGGATAGCGACTGGTTTGATTATATCTGGGTTTTATGTCTGACCTCGTCTCTTTTTCATTTTGGACATTTTCTGCTGTTTCTTCGTCATGTGACACATCTGCGTTAGTACTCTCATCCTCATTTTGTATATGGTTGTCTGTTTTATTTTCACTTTGTGACACATCAATACTGGTTTCATCTGTAGATTCTGTGCCTTCATATCCCTGGATTTCGGTCTCATAATCATCAGTTTGTGTTTGTTGTTCAATTCTTCCCTTTTTGATCAATTTCACCAGTCTCTGTTTTGCCACTTTTTCTGTAAGTGGATTATAGACCAGGTATGAAGGGCTTTTCTTACTGTATCCCACAAATATTCCTCTTTCACATCTGGGATCTAATTTCTTAGTGTCATGTTTGTATGCAGAACACTCAGTTCCGAATATCCACATTTTTGAGAGATTTGGCTTTCTCCCTGTTAACATGAAGTATGGGGTATTTTCGAGTCTGTCATTGTAACATCTATTTCGAATATGGGCAGCGGTCTGGACAGCATAAGGCCACAAAACCTTTGGTAATCCTTTTTCTATTAGCATACACCTTGCCATTTCAAAAAGGGTCCTCCATTGTCTTTCTGCTGTCCCATTTGGATGGGGAGAGTATGGGGATGATGTTTCATGTCTTATGCCTTTCTCCCTTAGAAGAGATTGAAAAGCATTTCCTGTGTATTCAGTCCCGTTGTCTGACCTGATACATTTGACACAACCATACGCTGCGCTGTCAGCAAGGAACTTCTCTGTTGCTAATGTAGCTTCACTCTTGTATTTGAGAAAATATACAAATACTGCCCCTGAATAATCATCTGTGAATGAAATGACATACTTATGCCCTTCTTGACCAGCTGGTTCAATCGGGCCTGATAAGTCAGCGTGTACCATTTTTAGGGGTGCATCAGCTTTTGCATCAGCTTGCCTGTTTCTGCTATTTGTGAATTTTCCCTCTGTGCATACGTTACAGTCTACCTTGGTCTGACCTGTAATCTTCATACCCTCGACTAAGTTTGGTCATTTTAATACATCTTTTACATTGCAGTGTCCCATAATCTCATGCCATGTTTTGACATCACAAGTTCAGTTTACTTTATCCCTGGACATCATGTCATTTACTGTATCGTCATAAAGTTGTTGATAATTTACCGTTCTTATGTAGTAGAGTCTGTCACATTCCTCAATGCTGAAAATTGTTCCTTCTTTGGTTATGAATCTGTTCTCTCCTTCTTTGAATATCACGCTGGCTCCATCAGCTGTGGCTGCCTTCACCGATATGAAGTCCTGAGGATATGATGGGATGAATAAGGCTCCCCTTAAGGTTACCAGGACAGGTTTTCCTTCAGTGTCCTGGAGTAACACTTCTGCATCACCTCTTTTTAGTGCCACTTTGTTTCTTCTGGTCCCGTCTGCTAGCTCCATGTAATGTTTGTTTGGGTTGAAAAACTCATCAAATCTTGTGAATTTGTCTTCTTGTGTTATGATGTGTGATGTAGCGCCACAGTCTACCATCAGTCCATTTTTTCTGATATTTTCCGGAGAGACTTTTTGACTGACCTTGAATACAAAAGTTTGCTCATCTTCCTTATCTTTGTCTTGGATGTCTGTGTTTTGTTTGATCGAGTCTTCTTTGGGCTTGGATTTTCTTCTGCATGTCTCATCGGTGTGGGTTGCGCTTCTGTGATAGCTGCACCATTTTGGCCCTGATTTTTGGTGACAAGCTTTTGACATATGGCCACGGTTTCCACATCCATAGCAGATCACGGTTGACATGTCCACTTTCATGACATTGTCTGATTTGGTTTTGCTGTCAAACTTTTCAGTCTCTTCATAACTTCTTAGTTTACTCTTGAACTGAATAAACGTCATTTCTTCACTGCTCTGAGTTACGTGAATGACGAAGGGCTTGTATGGTTCTGGAAGCCCTTTCATAACCATAGCGATCATCAGCTCATCACTTATCACCTGTTTTGTGTTTCTCGGAGCGGTGACTGCCTTTTCTGCTCTGATCATGTAATCTGTTATTGTTTCGTCGGGTTCCTTCTTGAGTGAGCATAGTTCGCTGTACAGGGAAATAATTCTGGGCTTACCCTGGCTGGCATAATGATCCCGTAATATTTTCAAAGCTTTTTGACCGTCATCTGCGGCTTCCCTCATTACCAATGATAGACTTTTATCATCGAGGAACTGGATAAGCTCAGCGTAGCATTCTGCATTTTTATCTGGGTCGGGCTCAACAGTTGAAAGTATTGTCTCTTTCAAACCTTCAAGTCGCATGTGTCCCAGAAACTTTACTTCCCAAAGCTCGTAGTTGTGTTCGTCTCCATCGGCAACCAAACGTTGCCATCTTCCTCCTTTTGTGCGTAGCCTGGGCCCATAACCTGTTGCGTTTAAGTTTGCAGCTTCTTCGTTTTCCATGTTTCGGAAGGAATTCACAAGTTTGCCTTGTTTGAATCGTCTTTTATTTTCTTCTTCACAGCTCCGGGAATCAACATCGGTTAGCCATGGGACATGTACAGTACAGAGTGAGGGAAAATTCCCGCCAGCACCGCTATACCAAAAAAGAAAACACTGACGTAGAAGTTAACGTCAAGTTAGCTGAACAGTCGCGAAAAACTAAAACAAGTCCCAAACCTTGTCATAAAGTGCCATACATTTCCTGAGAGTAGATACAAATAAAACATATGTATACTAGAATGTAAACTCAAATAAAACTAATGAGATCACCTATCTCAACAGTCCTTATGTCCTTTGCTTCCTCATGCCTGGTTGTTTCATTGACATTCAGTTCTACCTTGCCATGTTTATTTGTACATTTGTATATTTGTGTGTACTATTTATGTTCAATTAAAAAAAAAAAAAAAAAAGAATGAGAGGCTGAGAAAATCTCCATGTCTCTCTCTCTCCCCCCCTTAATGCCCCCCCCCCCCCCCCCCCCCCCCCTCTTCCTCACGGCGGCCGACGCAATGTGATTCTCGCCGTTGCTGTGGAAGTAGGGTAAAGGATTCCCCGCGTCGGTGCGAGCGATGCGTTTCAAGGCGTATTGCATGTGTGTATGGAGGGGGGGGGGGGGTCTACAGGATACCGCAGGCCGGCAATGGTGCACCTTCTGCGGACATCGATCACCGAAACGTCGGCGTGGAGCTCCCGGAGCAGCCGGCGTGTACATGTGAATGAATGGAGGAGCTAATGTGTGTGGGGTGGTGGTGGTGGTGGTGGGGGGGGGGCGTTTCGGCTTGACGGGAAAGAAACCAAATGTGTCACAAATGCAAAAGTTTGGTGCTGTGTGCTATGCATACAAGCACAACAAAAAGAAACTTGACTCAAGAGGTGAGAAGGGAGTTTTCATTGGATATGACAAAAATAGTCCAGCTTATTTTGTATATTATCCAAATAGTGAAAGAGTACTAAAACAGACTGCTAAAATTTGTGTCGAACCCATCTCCAGAGCAACGAACCCAGACAGAGATGAGCTCAGACCAGGATGATGATGATAATGATGATGATGATGATGATGATGATGATGATGATGATGATGATGATGATGATGATGATCAGTTAGACATTTAAAGAGGCAAGGAGTTCCCTCAATGCTGACAAGTGGATGAAATCTATGGACGAAGAGATGGAGTCATTGAGAGAGAAGAACACTTTTACCCTAACACAGCTACCCCAAGGCAAGTGTGCAGTGGGGGTGGGGGTGGGGGGTGGGGGGCGTATGCGCTAAAAAGAAATGAAGATGGCACAAACAAATATAAAGCTCGTTATGTTGCTAAGGGCTACAGTCAAAAGTATGGCACGGATTTCGAGGAAACATTTTCTCCAACAGCAAATATGACAAGTGTGAGGGTGTTTATGCAGAAATCAGTTCCGGAAAATTTGTTCTTACACCAAATGGATGTAAAGACAGCCTATCTTCATGCACCCATAGATTGTGAGCTCTGTGTAGAACAACCAGAAGGGTATGAAGTGACAAATAAAAAACAGAAGCTGGTGTGTAAACTTAAAAAGTCACTATACGTCCCTGAACAAGCCGGTCGTCATTGGGATCTGATGCTCCATTCTTACTTGATTGACAATGACTTTATTCAGAATGAAGCAGATCATTGTGTTTATGTCAAAGAAAACCAAAATGACAAGGTCATCATCATAATATGGGTAGATGATTTAATCATAGCTGCGAGTGATGAGGAAGTAATGAAAGAGGTGAAAATCATGCTTACAGCTAGATTTAAAATGAAGGACTTGGGCAAAGTGATCAAAATCAATACCCAGAAAATATGTCAGTCAGAAGAGTGTGTTAAGATGTCACAAAGAAAATATGTGGAAAGGTAGCCCTACAGTATTGTCCAACACAAGAGATGCCGGCAGATGTTATGACAAAGCCTGCATCGCAGTTTAAGTTGTTGAATTTTTCAAAGTTGTTGTTTGGGTCATGAGTATTTTATTTTGATGTAAATGGGCAAAGATACCAATAATATGAGAGCAAGTGGGGGCGTTGTTAACTGAGAAATATGCTCTCAATTATTTTCCGTTTTATTTCCAAGGGCCAGTCTCAGCTTCCGGTCAACAGGATCCCGCAGACCGGCCAAGGTGCACCTTCTTCGGACACGGATCCCCGTGACGTCGGCGTGAAGCTCCGGGAGCACCAGACATGCACATATGAATAAGCGAAGGAGTCAACTCCATAAGTCCTCCACTCACGGCCTCGGTGTCACTGAATCGAGCAATTTGGTTTTTAATGTTTAAAAATCGGCTTAACATTGAGGTGGAAAACACAGCGGTATCGTTAAAATACAGTAACAGGGTGATAACATCCATGTAAGAAGTGGAGGGGGATTTATTGCACTCACGGCCCCACTCGTTTATTCCTCTCATACACAGCGGCCAGATCACCTGCTGGAGCTCCAAGCGCTGTGCACAGTCGGATGCCGCCATCTAGCGGACATAAAATGTAAGGAAGCGGAGGGAGAAAGCCATCCGGTATTCCCCGAGTAGCGGCGACGAACGAGTTTAGAGCCGTGGAGAAGGTTTGCTTCCCCCCCAACCTCTCTTTCTTACTCCTTCTTCTTCTTCTTCTTCTTCTTCTTCTTCTTCTTCTTCTTCTTCTTCTTCTTCTTCTTCTTCTTCTTCTTCTTCTTCTTCTTTTGTCTTTTCCCGTCAGGTGTGGCCACAGCGAGTCAACTTTCTCCATCTAACCCTATTCTCCGTATCCTCCTCTCTCACACCAACTACCTTCATATCCTCTCTCACCACGTCCATAAATCCTCTCTTTGGTCTTCCTCGAGACCTCTTGCCTTGCAGCTCCAATTCCAGCATCCGTCTACCAATATATTCTCTATCCCTCCTCTGTACATGACCGAACCATCTCAGTCTGGCTTCTCTGACCTTCTCTCCAAAACATCGAACATGTGCTGTTCCTCTGATACTCATTCCTGATCCTATCAATCCTGGTCACTCCGTAAGAGAACCTCAACATCTTCATATCTGCAACCTCTAGTTCTGCCTGCTGTCTTTTTGTCATTGTAACAGTTTCTAGTCCATACATCATCGCTGGTCTCACCACTGTCTTGTACACCTTTGTACACCTTGGTAATGGGCAACCCCGTATCTGACCGTGTGACAAAGCCAAGCAGTGCAGACAATGTGAGACGATCAACTAGAACCAAAAAGAAGCCCAGTTACTTTAATAGTTATGTGACTAGTACTATTGACGATGACCAAGTGTTCACTAACATTGACTACTGTTATAGACTGGCGTGTGGTGTCCCACAGACATTTAAAGAGGCAAGGAGTTCACTTAATGCTGACAAGTGGATGAAATCTATGGACGAAGAGATGGACTCATTGAGAGAGAAGAACACTTTTACCCTAACACAGCTACCCCAAGGCAAGTGTGCAGTGGGGGTGGGGGTGGGGGGTGGGGGGCGTAAGCGCTAAAAAGAAATGAAGATGGCACAAACAAATATAAAGCTCGGTATGTTGCTAAGGGCTACAGTCAAAAGTATGGCACGGATTTCGAGGAAACATTTTCTCCAACAGCAAATATGACAAGTGTGAGGGTGTTTATGCAGAAATCAGTTCCGGAAAATTTGTTCTTACACCAAATGGATGTAAAGACAGCCTATCTTCATGCACCCATAGATTGTGAGCTCTGTGTAGAACAACCAGAAGGGTATGAAGTGACAAATAAAAAACAGAAGCTGGTGTGTAAACTTAAAAAGTCACTATACGTCCCTGAACAAGCCGGTCGTCATTGGAATCTGATGCTCCATTCTTACTTGATTGACAATGACTTTATTCAGAATGAAGCAGATCATTGTGTCTATGTCAAAGAAAACCAAAATAACAAAGTCATCATCATAATATGGGTAGATGATTTAATCATAGCTGCGAGTGATGAGGAAGTAATGAAAGAGGTGAAAATCATGCTTACAGCTAGATTTAAAATGAAGGACTTGGGCAAAGTGATCAAAATCAATACCCAGAAAATATGTCAGTCAGAAGAGTGTGTTAAGATGTCACAAAGAAAATATGTGGAAAGGTAGCCCTACAGTATTGTCCAACACAAGAGATGCCGGCAGATGTTATGACAAAGCCTGCATCGCAGTTTAAGTTGTTGAATTTTTCAAAGTTGTTGTTTGGGTCATGAGTATTTTATTTTGATGTAAATGGGCAAAGATACCAATAATATGAGAGCAAGTGGGGGCGTTGTCAACTGAGAAATATGCTCTCAATTATTTTCCGTTTTATTTCCAAGGGCCAGTCTCAACTTCCCAGTCAACAGGACCCCGCAGACCGGCCAAGGTGCACCTTCTTCGGACACGGATCCCTGTGACGTCGGCGTGAAGCTCCGGGAGCACCAGACATGCACATATGAATAAGCGGAGGAGTCGATTCCATAAGTCCTCCACTCACGGCCTCGGTGTCACTGAATCGAGCAATCTGGTTTTTTAATGTTTAAAAATCGGCTTAACATTGAGGTCGAAAAAACAGCGGTATCGTTAAAATACAGTAACAGGGTGATAACATCCATGTAAGAAGTGGAGGGGGATTTATTGCACTCACGGCCCCACTCGTTTATTCCTCTCATACACAGCAGCCAGATCACCTGCTGGAGCTCCAAGCGCTGTGCACAGTCGGATGCCGCCATCTAGCGGACATAAAATGTAAGGAAGCGGAAGGAGAAAGCCATCCGGTGTTCCCCGAGTAGCGGCGACGAACGAGTTTAGAGCCGTGGAGAAGGTTTGCTTCCCCCCCACCCTCTCTTTCTAACTTCTTCTTCTTCTTCTTCTTCTTCTTCTTCTTCTTCTTCTTCTTCTTCTTCTTCTTCTTCTTCTACAGTTTCTAGTCCATACATCATCGCTGGTCTCACCACTGTCTTGTACACCTTTGTACACCTTGGAAATGGGCAGCCCCGTATCTGACCGTGTGACACAGCCAAGCAGTGCAGACAATGTGAGACGATCAACTAGAACCAAAAAGAAGCCCAGTTACTTTAATAGTTATGTGACTAGTGCTATTGACGATGACCAAGTGTTCACTAACATTGACTACTGTTATAGACTGGCGTGTGGTGTCCCACAGACATTTAAAGAGGCAAGGAGTTCCCTCAATGCTGACAAGTGGATGAAATCTATGGACGACGAGATGGAGTCATTGAGAGAGAACAACACTTTGACCCTAACACAGCTACCCCAAGGCAAGTGTGCAGTGGGGGTGGGGGGGTGGGTGTATGCGCTAAAAAGAAATGAAGTTGGCACAAACAAATATAAAGCTCGTTATTTTGCTAAGGGCTACAGTCAAAAGCATGGCACGGATTTTGAGGAAACATTTTCTCCAACAGCAAATATGACAAGTGTGAGGGTGTTCATGCAGAAATCAGTTCAGGAAAATTTGGCAGGTCGTCATTGGAATCTGATGCTCCATTCTTACTTGATTGACAACGACTTTATTCAGAATGAAGCAGATCATTGTGTCTATGTCAAAGAAAACCAAAATGACAAAGTCATCATCATAATATGGGTAGATGATTTAATCATAGCTGCGAGTGATGAGGAAGTAATGAAAGAGGTGAAAATCATGCTTACAGCTAGATTTAAAATGAAGGACTTGGGCAAAGTGATCAAAATCAATACCCAGAAAATATGTCAGTCAGAAGAGTGTGTTAAGATGTCACAAAGAAAATATGTGGAAAGGTAGCCCTACAGTATTGTCCAACACAAGAGATGCCGGCAGATGTTATGACAAAGCCTGCATCGCAGTTTAAGTTGTTGAATTTTTCAAAGTTGTTGTTTGGGTCATGAGTATTTTATTTTGATGTAAATGGGCAAAGATACCAATAATATGAGAGCAAGTGGGGGCGTTGTCAACTGAGAAATATGCTCTCAATTATTTTCCGTGTTATTTCCAAGGGCCAGTCTCAGCTTCCGTTCAACAGGACCCCGCAGACCGGCCAAGGTGCACCTTCTTCGGACACGGATCCCCGTGACGTCGGCGTGAAGCTCCGGGAGCACCAGACATGCACTTATGAATAAGCGGAGGAGTCAACTCCATAAGTCCTCCACTCAGGGCCTCGGTGTCACTGAATCGAGCAATTTGGTTTTTAATGTTTAAAAATCGGCTTAACATTGAGGTGGAAAACACAGCGGTATCGTTAAAATACAGTAACAGGGTGATAACATCCATGTAAGAAGTGGAGGGGGATTTATTGCACTCACGGCCCCACTCGTTTATTCCTCTCATACACAGCGGCCAGATCACCTGCTGGAGCTCCAAGCGCTGTGCACAGTCAGATGCCGCCATCTAGCGGACATAAAATGTAAGGAAGCGGAGGGAGAAAGCCATCCGGTGATCCCCAAGTAGCGGCGACGAACGAGTTTAGAGCCGTGGAGAAGATTTGCTTTGGGTAGATGATTTAATTATTGCAGCAGAGTGTTGCATGGTTTTCAGGGAGGAGTTGAGAAAGGGTCTGGGTGGTCAGGGAGAGCTTCCAGATGATTGGACAAGAACAGCTAGTGTGATCAGGGAGACAGGTAGAAGAGTACTTGGTGTGTCATCTGGAAGGAAAGTAGATAAGGAGACTTGGTGGTGGAATGAGGAAGTGCAGGAGTGTATACAGAGAAAATGGTTAGCGAAGAAGAAGTGGGATACTGAGAGGACTGAAGAGAACAGACAGGAGTTCAGGGAGATGCGGCGAAAGGTAAAGATAGAGGTAGCAAAGGCAAAACAAAGGGCTTATGATGACTTGTATGCTCGGTTGGATAGTAAGGAGGGTGAAAATGATCTATACAGGTTGGCGAAACAGAGAGCTAAAGATGGAAAGGATGTACAGCAGGTCCGGGTGATAAAGGACAGAGAGGGAAATGTATTGACAGATGCTAGAAGAGTGACAGGAAGATGGAAAGAGTACTTTGAAGAGCTGATGAATGTGGAAAATGAAAGAGAGGCAAGGGTAGAAGAGGTGATTATTGTAGACCACAAAGTAGCAAAAATGAGTAAAAGTGAAGTGAGGAAGGCATTGAAGAGGATGAAGAGTGGAAAAGCAGTTGGTCCTGATGATATACCTGTGGAGGTGTGGAAGTGTCTAGGAGAGGCAGCGGTAGATTTTCTGACTAGATTATTCAACAGGATCTTAGAGAGTGAGAAGATGCCTGAAGAATGGAGACGACGTGTGATGGTGCCTATTTTTAAGAATAAAGGGGATGTGCAGAATTGTGGCAACTACAGAGGGATAAAGTTGATGAGCCATACAATGAAGTTATGGGAAAGAGTAGTGGAAACTAGACTGAGAGCAGAAGTCAGCATTTGTGAACAGCAGTATGGCTTCATGCCTAGGAAGAGTACTACAGATGCAGTATTTGCGTTGAGAATGCTAATAGAAAAGTACAGAGAAGGCCAGAGGGAGCTGCATTGCGTTTTCGTAGACCTAGAAAAAGCATATGACAGGGTGCCAAGAGAGGAGCTCTGGTATTGTATGAGGAAGTCTGGAGTGGCAGAGAAGTATGTTAGACTGGTGCAGGACATGCATGCCAGCTGTGAGACACTGGTACGGTGTGCTGTAGGGGTAACCGAGAAGTTCAAGGTGGAGGTGGGACTCCATCAGGGATCAGCTCTGAGCCCCTTCTTGTTCGCAATGGTGATGGGTAGGCTGACAGATGAGGTTAGACAGGAATCCCCATGGACCATGATGTTTGCGGATGACATTGTGATCTGTAGTGAGAGCAGACAACAGGTAGAGGAAAATCTAGAGAGGTGGAGGTATGCTCTGGAAAGGAGTGGAATGAAAGTTAGTCACAGCAAGACAGAATATATGTGTGTGAACGAGAGGAACTCGGGTGGAGCGGTGAGGCTACAGGGAGTGGAGATCAAGAAGTTGGAGGATTTCAGGTACTTAGGGTCAACAGTCCAGAGCAACGGAGAGTGCGTAAAAGAGGTGAAGAGACGGGTCCAAGCAGGTTGGAATGGCTGGAGAAAAGTGTCAGGGATACTATGTGATAGAAGACTATCGGCCAGAATAAAAGGAAAGGTGTACAAGACAGTGGTGAGACCAGCGATGATGTATGGACTAGAAACTGTTCCAATGACCAAAAGACAGCAGACAGAACTAGAGGTTGCAGAGATGAAGATGTTGAGGTTCTCTTTGGGAGTGACCAGGATGGATAGGATCAGGAATGAGTCTATCAGAGGGACGGCACATGTTTGATGTTTTGGAGAGAAGGTCAGAGAAGCCAGACTGAGATGGTTCGGTCATGTACAGAGAAGAGATAGTGAATATATTGGTAGACGGATGCTGGAAATGGAGCTGCCAGGCAATAGGTCTCGAGGAAGACCAAAGAGAAGATTTATGGACGTAGTGAGAGAGGATATGAAGGTAGCTGGTGTGAGAGAGGAAGATACAGAGAATAGGGTTAGATGGAGAAGGTTGACTCGCTGTGGCGACCCCTGACGGGAAAAGCCGAAAGAAGAAGAAGAAGATTTCATTATTGCAGCAAGCAGCAATGATGCACTCAGCACATTTAAACAGAACATGAAATTCAAGTTCAACATGAAAGACCTGGGGAAACTATCATATTTTTTGGGCATACAATTTGAACAAAAGGGGGATGAAATCAAAATGAACCAGACAAAGTACATCCTAAAAATGCTAGAGAGATTTGGAATGTCAGAATGTAAAGCAAGATCTACTCCAAGTGAGCAAAAATTAGAGGGCATCCCTGTAGCTGATGAAAATGAGCAAAGTGAACCTGTCGACCCCAAAGAATATCGTGAGATTGTAGGCAGTCTTATTTATGCCATGACTTGCACCAGACCTGATATCAGCTGGATAGTGAGCAAACTATCACAGAATCTGGCAATGCCAAAAGTAGAAAACTTAGTAGCTGCAAAACATGTTCTGAGGTATTTGAAGGGGACAGCTGATTATGAACTAAGTTTCAAGACAAATAAGGAGGATTTGAACCTGATAGCTTACAGTGATTCAGACTGGGCATCATCTGTAGAAGACAGACGTAGCACTACAGGCTACTGTTTCAGTTTAACAAAACAAGGCCCAGCCATTGCATGGAAGTCAAGGAAACAGCCCACAGTGGCCCTGTCAACATGTGAGGCTGAATACATCGGCCGAGCCACCACCGCACAAGAAAACATGTACCTGTCTCAACTGTTAAACGGTATGGAAAACAAAATGTACAGTTGCACAACAATCTACGGAGACAATCAGGGGGCCATCGCACTGAGTAAGAATCCTGTAAACAGACAAAGGTCAAAACACATTGATGTAAAATATCATTTCATTCGTGAAGCACTCAGTGAGGGTTAAATAAATCTTATCTATTGTCCATCAGAGGACATGTTGGCAGACATCTCGACAAAACTCATGACAAAGGTAAAAATAGAAAAATTCAAAAAGTGGTTCTTTGGAAATTAAAATGTCCAAAGTTTTTTTTTGGATGTTGAGATCAAGAGGGGGTGTTGAGATAGGTGATCTCATTAGTTTTATTTGAGTTTACATTCTAGTATACATATGTTGTATTTGTATCTACTCTCAGGAAATGCATGGCACTTTATGACAAGGTTTGGGACTTGTTTTAGTTTTTCGCGACTGTTCAGCTAACTTGACGTTAACTTCTACGTCAGTGTTTTTTTTTTGGTATAGCGGTGCTGGCGGGAATTTTTCCCTCACTCTGTACTGTACATGTCCCATGGCTAACCGATGTTGATTCCCGGAGCTGTGAAGAAGAAAATAAAAGACGATTCAAACAAGGCAAACTTGTGAATTCCTTCCTAAACATGGAAAACGAAGAAGCTGCAAACTTAAACGCATCAAGGACATTCGTTCTGTATGTAATCAGAAGTTAATAGTGTTAACGGTTTGTGAGAAATTTACAATGCTAGACAAAAAAATAAATTAAAAGGAAATAATTAAATCAATAGATAGACAAATAAAAAATTAAAACGAAAAAAGATTGCAAGGGGAATACAACATATAATTAAGTTGGCGATTCACAAGGAATCTCAGACATCAAACTGTATATTTTTTGTTGTTTATATATAAACATATACAAAACAAACATATGTTGTTTGTTGTTGTTTATTTTTGGGATATATTGAGGAATATTTGTTGGAAAGGAGTCACAATCGCTTTTTGATAATGTCGAAGTGTATAGGTGGCTATAGAATTTAAAGATTTCTGTGGAAATTATAGCTTCATCTGTAATTTCCTTGTTGTTAAGACGGGCTTCCGCTTTGCTCCGCTCCTCCGCTCCTCCGCTCTTCCGCTCGGGCCCTGGAACTCCCGATCTGCGGGACTTCGGTGAATTCCGGGCCAGTCTTCTGCTCTTCTGCTCTCCTCCGCTTCTTCGCTCCCCCGCTTTGGACCCTGGAACTCCCGAACTGGGCCGGGCTTCTGCCCTCCGCCTCTCCTCTGCTCATCCGCTCCAGGCCCTGGCACTCCTTGTCATCCAGTCATTCGCATGTGCGAGCCCGGAGGTCCGGGAGCTCCACTCAAACGTCCGGGGGATAAGGGTAAGGGGTCCTGCTCCCCCCCCCCCCCCCTCGCCGCCTCTGAGAAGAGAAACATCTCCTCCGCTCCTCCGCTTCTCAGCTCCTCCGCTCCTCCGCTGCGGGACCAGGTACTCCCGATCCTCCGAACTCAGGCGAATAGCGTGACGTGCTTCTGCTCTCCTATAAGCCCCTACACACTTCAAACACGGCTGTTATCACCCTGTTACTGCATTACAATGACACCCATTTGCTTTTGATCTCAGTGTCTGCCACCGTAAGGAAAAAGCGGGGGGGACGGGGGGGGGGGGGACATAAGGGCATTCGTTCTGTATGTAATCAGAAGTTAATAGTGTTAACGGTTTGCGAGAAATTTTTAATGCCAGACAAAAACAGAAATTAAAAGGAAATAATTAAATAAATAGATAGAAAAATAAAATTAAAAACTAAAAAAAAAATTGCAAGGGGAATACAACATGTAATTAAGTTGGCCGTTCACAAGGAATCTCAGACATCAAACTGTTTTTAATTGAACATAAATAGTACACACAAATATACAAATGTACAAATAAACATGGCAAGGTAGAACTGAATGTCAATGAAACAACCAGGGATGAGGAAGCAACGGACATAAGGACATTTGTTCTGTATGTAATCAGAAGTTAATAGTGTTAACGGTTTGTGAGAAATTTACAGTGCTAGACAAAAAAAGAAATTAAAAGGAAATAATTAAATCAATAGATAGACAAATAAAAAATTAAAACGAAAAAAAAATTGCAAGGGGAATATAACATGTAATTAAGTTGTTTTTCTTTTTTTCCAAAAAAAGGAATCTCAGACATGGGTAACTGTATATTTTTTAGTTTTGGGATTTTTCCATAAGTTTTAAGGATTTTTTTTTATAATTCAAAATCGTTTATGAAGAAATTAAAATTTGGGGAGCATTTTTGCATTCTGTTTTTGTGAATGAGGAACTTGGCCAGGCCTAAAAGAACATTGACACAGAGTTCATCTGTTATGTTGCTTATAAGTAAACCAAATGTGATATCATCTTTTGAGAGGGAAACTGGTGACGATGGAATGAGAATGAGAAAAAATATATGGTCAATGGTTTCAATGTTGTCTTCACAAAATGTACAAATATTATCTTCAAAAGTAAAGCGTACCCGCAATAATTCCTTAGATGGGTAGATGTCATTCATAATTTAGAAGTGGGTCTCTTCTTGCCTTGGGGGGTATGGGTAGAGTCAGACACATAGTTTGCAGCGTGGCAGTCGATTCCTTATCAAATTTATTTCAAATATTATTTTTGTTTTGACGTCCAGGGAACAAGTTTCCTGTGAAACATGTCCTAATAAAGGAGTTGCTGCACTTTCTGTCCAGAATTGAGATTCCCTGGAGTGATAGTCGGGGTAACTGTGGTTGTACGGTTCGGTGCGTCATTATATTTTTGGTCAGGAATACAAATTGTCGAGGCAGTGCGTTTCGTAACTTTATCAACTCTAATATGGGAGGCTTAAATCTGTGTGTAGTACAGAACTGTTCATAGTCTAGACGACTGCCATTGTCATCCATCAAGTCAATTATTGACCATATACCTTTCTCAAAGCATTCCTTGTAAAACAGAGGTTTGTTGCCACGCAGTACATATCTATTGTTCCAAATTATTGTACTGTGTGGTGAGAAATTGTGTACATATATCATTTTCCAGTATCATAGTATTTGTTTATGGAACTCTGAAAATTGGACAGGAATCTTGTTGATATCCAAGTCAGAGATAAGCACAAGACTTAGGCCACCGACTATGTTGAATAAGTAGTTTGGAGTACAATACCAGAAAAAATGATGATGTTTGATCCAGGATTTCAACCAGTTCACCTTCAATGTCCCATTCAGGCAGTCCAACTCTATCACTTTCAGCCCTCCCTCACTTGTTTCTTTCCCCATATGTGATTTTTTTAGATGGTGTGGTCTGTTCCTCCAGATAAAGTTGAAATTTATTTGGTTAATAGATTTTATGAGTTGATTTGGAGCAGCATTGGAATACACTGGGTATATACATCTGGATAAACATTCCATTTTAGTCAAATATATCGGGCCTAATATTGATAAATCTCTTTGGAGCCATATATTCAATTTTGCTTTACTTTGATTCAGTTTAGATTCAATGTTCCTGGACTGATTTAACTTTTGGTCTTTAGATAGGAAAATGCTCAAGTATTTTATTTCTGATTTGATAGGAACATTGCTGATTTCCTTTAGTGGTGAGTCATGCAGCTCAAGAAGTTTGCATTTCTTTAAGTTTAATGACAATCCTGAAGCCTTGGAGAATGTTTTAATTTTTTCAACGCTTATTGGGACTTGATGTTCATTTTTCAAAACTAAGGTTGTGTCATCTGCCAGCAGGCTAATTACAATTTCTGTCCCCGTCATTATTTCTGTCCCACACATACACACACACAACACACACACACACACACACACACACACACACACACACACACACACACACACACACACACACACACACTCACACACACCTTAATTCCACTCTTTTATATACGCATGTCTGGAGTTCCGGGAGCTCGTTCTCAACGTTCTGGGAATAATCATAGCTGTGCTGATAGCATTAGCCGAAACGCCCCCCCCCCCCACACACCACCACCACCACCACCACCACCAATCTATGGGTGCATGAAGATAGGCTGTCTTTACATCCATTTGGTGTAAGAACAAATTTTCCGGAACTGATTTCTGCATGAACACCCTCACACTTGTCATATTTGCTGTTGGAGAAAATGTTTCCTCGAAATCCGTGCCATACTTTTGACTCTAGCCCTTAGCAACATACCGAGCTTTATATTTGTTTGTGCCATCTTCATTTCTTTTTAGCGCTTACGCCCCCCACCCCCCACCCCCACCCCCACTGCACACTTGCCTTGGGGTAGCTGTGTTAGGGTAAAAGTGTTGTTCTCTCTCAATGACTCCATCTCTTCGTCCATAGATTTCATCCACTTGTCAGCATTAAGTGAACTCCTTGCCTCTTTAAATGTCTGTGGGACACCACACGCCAGTCTATAACAGTAGTCAATGTTAGTGAACACTTGGTCATCGTCAATAGCACTAGTCACATAACTATTAAAGTAACTGGGCTTCTTTTTGGTTCTAGTTGATCGTCTCACATTGTCTGCACTGCTTGGCTGTGTCACACGGTCAGATACGGGGTTGCCCATTACCAAGGTGTACAAAGGTGTACAAGACAGTGGTTAGACCAGCGATGATGTATGGACTAGAAACTGTTACAATGACAAAAAGACAGCAGGCAGAACTAGAGGTTGCAGATATGAAGATGTTGAGGTTCTCTTACGGAGTGACCAGGATTGATAGGATCAGGAATGAGTATCAGAGGAACAGCACATGTTCGATGTTTTGGAGAGAAGGTCAGAGAAGCCAGACTGAGATGGTTCGGTCATGTACAGAGGAGGGATAGAGAATATATTGGTAGACGGATGCTGGAATTGGAGCTGCAAGGCAAGAGGTCTCGAGGAAGACCAAAGAGAGGATTTATGGACGTGGTGAGAGAGGATATGAAGGTAGTTGGTGTGAGAGAGGAGGATACGGAGAATAGGGTTAGATGGAGAAAGTTGACTCGCTGTGGCCACACCTGACGGGAAAAGACAAAAGAAGAAGAAGAAGAAGAAGAAGAAGAAGAAGAAGAAAAAGAAGAAGAAGAAGAAGAAGAAGAAGAAGAAGTAAGAAAGAGAGGTTGGGGGGGAAGCAAACCTTCTCCACGGCTCTAAACTCGTTCGTCGCCGCTACTCGGGGAACACCGGATGGCTTTCTCCCTCCGCTTCCTTACATTTTATGTCCGCTAGATGGCGGCATCCGACTGTGCACAGCGCTTGGAGCTCCAGCAGGTGATCTGGCCGCTGTGTATGAGAGGAATAAACGAGTGGGGCCGTGAGTGCAATAAATCCCCCTCCACTTCTTACATGGATGTTATCACCCTGTTACTGTATTTTAACGATACCGCTGTGTTTTCCACCTCAATGTTAAGCCGATTTTTAAACATTAAAAACCAAATTGCTCGATTCAGTGACACCGAGGCCGTGAGTGGAGGACTTATGGAGTTGACTCCTTCGCTTATTCATATGTGCATGTCTGGTGCTCCCGGAGCTTCACGCCGACGTCACGGGGATCCGTGTCCGAAGAAGGTGCACCTTGGCCGGTCTGCGGGATCCTGTTGACCGGAAGCTGAGACTGGCCCTTGGAAATAAAACGGAAAATAATTGAGAGCATATTTCTCAGTTAACAACGCCCCCACTTGCTCTCATATTATTGGTATCTTTGCCCATTTACATCAAAATAAAATACTCATGACCCAAACAACAAACAACAACTTTGAAAAATTCAACAACTTAAACTGTGATGCAGGCTTTGTCATAACATGTGCCGGCATCTCTTGTGTTGGACAATACTGTAGGGCTACCTTTCCACATATTTTCTTTGTGACATCTTAACACACTCTTCTGACTGACATATTTTCTGGGTATTGATTTTGATCACTTTGCCCATGTCCTTCATTTTAAATCTAGCTGTAAGCATGATTTTCACCTCTTTCATTACTTCCTCATCACTCGCAGCTATGATTAAATCATCTACCCATATTATGATGATGACCATGTCATTTTGGTTTTCTTTGACATAAACACAATGATCTGCTTCATTCTGAATAAAGTCATTGTCAATCAAGTAAGAATGGAGCATCAGATCCCAATGACGACCGGCTTGTTCAGGGACGTATAGTGACTTTTTAAGTTTACACACCAGCTTCTGTTTTTTATTTGTCACTTCATACCCTTCTGGTTGTTCTACACAGAGCTCACAATCTATGGGTGCATGAAGATAGGCTGTCTTTACATCCATTTGGTGTAAGAACAAATTTTCCGGAACTGATTTCTGCATGAACACCCTCACACTTGTCATATTTGCTGTTGGAGAAAATGTTTCCTCGAAATCCGTGCCATACTTTTGACTGTAGCCCTTAGCAACATACCGAGCTTTATATTTGTTTGTGCCATCTTCATTTCTTTTTAGCGCTTACGCCCCCCACCCCCCACCCCCACCCCCACTGCACACTTGCCTTGGGGTAGCTGTGTTAGGGTAAAAGTGTTCTTCTCTCTCAATGACTCCATCTCTTCGTCCATAGATTTCATCCACTTGTCAGCATTGAGGGAACTCCTTGCCTCTTTAAATGTCTAACTGATCATCATCATCATCATCATCATCATCATCATCATCATCATCATCATCATCATCATCATCATCATCATCATCATCATCATCATCATCATCCTGGTCTGAGCTCATCTCTGTCTGGGTTTGTTGCTCTGGAGATGGGTTCGACACAAATTTTAGCAGTCTGTTTTAGTACTCTTTCACTATTTGGATAATATACAAAATAAGCTGGACTATTTTTGTCATATCCAATGAAAACTCCCTTCTCACCTCTTGAGTCAAGTTTCTTTTTGTTGTGCTTGTATGCATAGCACACAGCACCAAACTTTTGCATTTGTGACACATTTGGTATCTTTCCCGTCAAGCCGAAACGCCCCCCCCCCCACCACCACCACCACCACACACACATTAGCTCCTCCATTCATTCACATGTACACGCCGGCTGCTCCGGGAGAATGTTTTAATTTTTTCAACACTTATTGGGACTTGATGTTCATTTTTCAAAACTAAGGTTGTGTCATCTGCCAGCTGGCTAATAACAATTTCTGTCCCCAACATTATTTCTGTCCGACACACACACACACACACACACACACACACACACACACAGACACACACACACACACACGCCTTAATTCCACTCTTTTATATACGCATGTCTGGAGTTCCGGGAGCTCGTTCTCAACGTTCTGGGGATAATCATAGCTGTGCTGATAGCATTAGCCGAAACGCCCCCCCCCCCCCACACCACCACCACCACCACCACCACCCCCCACACACACATTAGCTCCTCCATTCATTCACATGTACACGCCGGCTGCTCCGGGAGCTCCACGCCGACGTTTCGGGGATCGATGTCCGGAGAAGGTGCACCATTGCCGGCCTGCGGTATCCTGTAGACCCCCCCCCTCCATACACACATGCAATACGCCTTGAAACGCATCGCTCGCACCGACGCGGGGAATCCTTTACCCTACTTCCACAACAACGGCGAGAATCACATTGCGTCGGCCGCCGTGAGGAAGAGGGGGGGGGGGGGGGGGCATTAAGGGGGGGAGAGAGAGAGACATGGAGATTTTCTCAGCCTCTCATTCTTTTTTTTTTTTTTTTAATTGAACATAAATAGTACACACAAATATACAAATGTACAAATAAACATGGCAAGGTAGAACTGAATGTCAATGAAACAACCAGGCATGAGGAAGCAATGGACATAAGGACATTCGTTCTGTATGTAATCAGAAGTTAATAGTGTTAACGGTTTGTGAGAAATTTACAATGCTAGACAAAAAAAGAAATTAAAAGGAAATAATTAAATCAATAGATAGACAAAATAAAAAATTAAAACGAAAAAAGATTGCAAGGGGAATACAACATGTAATTAAGTTGGCGATTCACAAGGAATCTCGGACATCAAACTGTATATTTTTTGTTGTTTATATATAAACATATACAAAACAAACATATGTTGTTTGTTGTTGTTTATTTTTGGGATATATTGAGGAATATTTGTTGGAAAGGAGTCACAATCGCTTTTTGATAATGTCGAAGTGTATAGGTGGCTATAGAATTTAAAGATTTCTGTGGAAATTATAGCCTCATCTGTAATTTCCTTGTTGTTAAGACGGGCTTCCGCTTTGCTCCGCTCCTCCGCTCCTCCGCTCTTCCGCTCCGGGCCCTGGAACTCCCGATCTGCGGGACTTCGGTGAATTCCGGGCCAGTCTTCTGCTCTTCTGCTCTCCTCCGCTTCTTCGCTCCCCCGCTTTGGACCCTGGAACTCCCGAACTGGGCCGGGCTTCTGCCCTCCGCCTCTCCTCTGCTCATCCGCTCCAGGCCCTGGCACTCCCTGTCATCCAGTCATTCGCATGTGCGTGCCCGGAAGTCCGGGAGCTCCACTCAAACGTCCGGGGGATAAGGGTAAGGGGTCCTGCTCCCCCCCCCCCCTCGCCGCCTCTGAGAAGAGAAAAATCTCCTCCGCTCCTCCGCTTCTCAGCTCCTCCGCTCCTCCGCTGCGGAACCAGGTACTACCGATCCGCCAGACTCAGGTGAATTGCGGACAGGGCTTTTGCTGTCCTCCGCTCCTCCGCTTTGGGCCCTGGAACTCCCGAACCGCTGGACATAAGCGAATCAAGGCCGGGCATCTGCCCTCCTCCGCTCCTCAGCTCATCCGCTCGTGGCCCTGGTACTCCCAGTCCGCGGGAACCCCCCCCCCACCCACCCACCCACCAAAACAAACTCTCACACACACATAAACACACGCACACACACACAAACACACACACACACACACACACACACACACACACACACACACCAACATACACACACACACACACACACACACAAAAACACACACACACACACCTGAACTCATCATAGCTGTGCTAATAGCATTGGCCGAAACGTATCCACAACAAAACAAACATTAGCTCATCCACTCATTCACATATGTGTGTGCCCAGAGGTACGGGAGCTCCAGTCATACGTCCGGGTGATCTATGTCCGGAGAAGGCTCATATTGGCCGGTCTAAGGGGTCCTGCTGCCCCCAAGCTTCCCCGCCTTTGAGAAGAGAAACATAACTCCGCTCCTCTGCTCCTCCGCTTCTCAACTCCTCTGCTCCTCCGCTATGGGCCCTGGTACTCCCGATCCTCCGAACTCAGGCGAATAGCGTGACGTGCTTCTGCTCTCCTATAAGCCCCTACACACTTCAAACACGGCTGTTATCACCCTGTTACTGCATTGCAATGACACCCATTTGCTTTTGATCTCAGTGTCTGCCACCGTAAGGAAAAAGCGGGGGGACGGGGGGGGGTGACGGGAGACATAAGGGCATTCGTTCTGTATGTAATCAGAAGTTAATAGTGTTAACGGTTTGCGAGAAATTTTTAATGCTGGACAAAAACAGAAAATTAAAAGGAAATAATTAAATAAATAGATAGAAAAATAAAATTAAAAACTAAAAAAAAAATTGCAAGGGGAATACAACATGTAATTAAGTTGGCCGTTCACAAGGAATCTCAGACATCAAACTGTTTCTAATTGAACATAAATAGTACACACAAATATACAAATGTACAAATAAACATGGCAAGGTAGAACTGAATGTCAATGAAACAACCAGGGATGAGGAAGCAACGGACATAAGGACATTTGTTCTGTATGTAATCAGAAGTTAATAGTGTTAACGGTTTGTGAGAAATTTACAGTGCTAGACAAAAAAAAGAAATTAAAAGGAAATAATTAAATCAATAGATAGACAAATAAAAAATTCAAACGAAAAAAAAATTGCAAGGGGAATATAACATGTAATTAAGTTGTTGTTTTTTTTTTCCAAAAAAAAGGAATCTCAGACATGGGTAACTGTATATTTTTTAGTTTTTGGATTTTTCCATAAGTTTTAAGGATTTTTTTTTATAATTCAAAATCGTTTATGAAGAAATTAAAATTTGGGGAGCATTTTTGCATTCTGTTTTTGTGAATGAAGAACTTGGCCAGGCCTAAAAGAACATTGACATAGAGTTCATCTGTCATGTTGCTTATAAGTAAACCAAATGTGATATCATCTTTTGAGAGGGAAACTGGTGATGAGGGAATGAGAATGAGAAAAAATATATGGTCAGTGGTTTCAATGTTGTCTTCACAAAATGTACAAATATTATCTTCAAAAGTAAAGCGTACCCGCAATAATTCCTTAGATGGGTAGATGTCATTCATAATTTAGAAGTGGGTCTCTTCTTGCCTTGGGGGGTATGGGTAGAGTCAGACACATAGTTTGCAGCGTGGCAATCGATTCCTTATCAAATTTATTTCAAATGTTATTTTTGTTTTGACGTCCAGGGAACAAGTTTCCTGTGAAACATGTCCTAATAAAGGAGTTGCTGCACTTTCTGTCCAGAATTGAGATTCCCTGGAGTGATAGTCGGGGTAACTGTGGTTGTACGGTTCGGTGCGTCATTATATTTTTGGTCAGGAATACAAATTGTCGAGGCAGTGCGTTTCGTGACTTTATCAACTCTAATATGGGAGGCTTAAATCTGTGTGTAGTACAGAACTGTTCATAGTCTAGACGACTGCCATTGTCATCCATCAAGTCAATTATTGACCATATACCTTTCTCAAAGCATTCCTTGTAAAACAGAGGTTTGTTGCCACGCAGTACATATCTATTGTTCCAAATTATTGTACTGTGTGGTGAGAAATTGTGTACATATATCATTTTCCAGTATAATAGCATTTGTTTATGGAACTCTGAAAATTGGACAGGAATCTTGTTGATATCCAAGTCAGAGATAAGGAGAAGACTTAGGCTGCCGACTATGTTGAATAAGTAGTTTGGAGTACAATACCAGAAAGAATGATGATGTTTGATCCAGGATTTCAACCAGTTCACCTTCAATGTCCCATTCAGGCAGTCCAACTCTATCACTTTCAGCCCTCCTTCACTTGTTTCTTTCACCATATGAGAGTTTTTTAGATGGTGTGGTCTGTTCCTCCAGATAAAGTTGAAATTTATTTGGTTAATAGATTTTATGAGTTGATTTGGAGCAGCATTGGAATACACTGGGTATATACATCTGGATAAACATTCCATTTTAGTCAAATATATCGGGCCTAATATTGATAAATCTCTTTGGAGCAATATATTCAATTTAGCTTTACTTTGATTCAGTTTAGATTCAATGTTCCTGGATTGATTTAACTTTTGGTCCTTAGATAGGAAAATGCTCAAGTATTTTATTTCTGATTTGATAGGAACATTACTGATTTCCTTTAGTGGTGAGTCATGCAGCTCAAGAAGTTTGCATTTCTTTAAGTTTAATGACAATCCTGAAGCCTTGGAGAATGTTTTAATTTTTTCAACGCTTATTGGGACTTGATGTTCATTTTTCAAAACTAAGGTTGTGTCATCTGCCAGCAGGCTAATAACAATTTCTGTCCCCGACATTATTTCTGTCCCACACATACACACACACACACACACACACACACACACACACACACACACACACACACACACACACACACAGACACACTCACACACACCTTAATTCCACTCTTTTATATACGCATGTCTGGAGTTCCGGGAGCTCGTTCTCAACGTTCTGGGGATAATCATAGCTGTGCTGATAGCATTAGCCGAAACGCCCCCCCACACCACCACCACCCCACACACACACATTAGCTCCTCCATTCATTCACATGTACACGCCGGCTGCTCCGGGAGCTCCACGCCGACGTTTCGGGGATCGATGTCCGGAGAAGGTGCACCATTGCCGGTCCGCGGTGTCCTGTAGACCCCCCCCTCCATACACACATGCAATACGCCTTGAAACGCATCGCTCGCACCGGCGTCCTACTGCCCCTAAACTTCCCATCCTCTGCCATTGAGAAGAGAAACATTACCTCCGCTCCTCCATTCCTCCGCTTCTCCGCTCCACCGCTCCTCCGCTCCTCCGCTCCTCCGCGATGGGCCCTGGTACCCCCCCCCACCTAAACAAACTCTCACACATACACACACGAACACAATCACACAGACACAAAAACAAACACACACACACACACACACACACACACACACCTTAACTCATCTTAGCTGTGCTAATAGCATTAGCCGAAACGCATCCACAACCAAACAAACATTAGCTCATCCACTCATTCACATGTGTGTGCCCAATGGTCCGGCAGCTGCAATCATACTACCGGGTGATCTATGTCCGGAGAATGCTCACATTAGCCCGTCTAAGGGGTTCTTCTGCCCCCAAGCTTCCCCGCCTCTGAGAGAAGAAACATTACCTCCGCTCCTCTGCTCCTCCGCTTCTCAGCTCCACCGCTCCTCCGCGATGGGCCCTGGTACTCCCCCCCCTCCCCCCCACCTAAACAAACTCTCACACAAAATCACTCACACACACACAAAAACACACAAACACACACACACACACACATACACACACACCTGAACTTACAATAGCTGTGCTAATAGCATTAGCCGAAACGCATTCACAACCAAACAAACATTAGCTAAACCACTCATTCACATGTGTGTGCCCAATGGTACTCCCTGTCCACGACCCCCCCCCCCACCAAAAGAGCCTCTCACACACACACACACACACAAAGACACTCACACACACACAGACACACACATAATCACATACACATACCTTAAGTCTTCATAGCTGTGCTAATAGCTTTAGCCGAAACGCATCCACAACCAAACAAACATTAGCTCATCCACTCATTCACATGTGTGTGCCCTGGTACTCCGTGTCCGCGACCCCCCCCCCCACCAAAACAAACTATCACACACATACACAAAGACACTCACACACACACACACACTGACACACATACACACATTAAGTCATCATAGCTGTGCTAGTAGCATTAGCCGAACGCATCCACAACCAAACAAACATTAGCTCATCCACTCATTCACATGTGTGTGCCCAATGGTCCGCTTCTCCGCTCCACCGCTCCTCCACTATGGGCCCTGGTACTCCCGATCCGCCGGACTCAGGAGAATTAAGAATAAGAATCAGAACAACTTTATTAATCCCGAAGGAAATTGCAGTGCCAGAGTTACAGAAAATATAACAGTAATAAATAATAAAAGAAAGGCAGAATTATAAATAAAAATAAACTATAAACTATAAAGTGTTTCAGTGAAACTATAGAGTGTCTTAGTAAGCACTGATAAAACTATAAGTGTCTTAGTAACAAGTGGGGTAAGGAGTGCGCAATAGTATGATAGAAGGGAACATTATAGTGTAGCTGTTATGAGATGAGATGAAATATTGCACAATGTAGCTGTTATGAGATGAAATATTGCACAGTTTCTGAATATTGCACAGAAATGAGATATTGCACATTTTTGTTTGTTTTTAAGTTAAAGATAGGTTTTTATGGTTGCCGGCGGCTGAATGGGACGTGCTTCTGCCCTCCATCCGCTCCACAGCTCATCCGCTCCAGGCCCAGCTACCCCCTGTCCGCGCCCCCCCCCCACCTAAACAAACTGTCACACACATATACACAATCGCACACACAAACACACACACACACACACACACAAGAACACACAAACACACAAGAACACACAAACACACAAACACACACACACACACACACACCTTAAGTCATCATACCTGTGCTAATAGCTCCCAAGCTTCCCCGCCTCTGAGAGGAGAAACAATACCTCCGCTACTCCGCTTCTCAGCTCCACCGCTCCTCCGCTATGGGCCCTGGTAACCCCCCCACCTAAACACACTCACACACACACAAAAACACACAAACACACACACGCACACACACACACATACACACACACAAACACACACACAAACACACACACAAACCGGGCCGGGCATCTGCCCTCCTCCGCTCCTCAGCTCATCTGCTCGAGGCCCTGGTACTCCCTGTCCGCGACCCCCCCCCCACCTAAACAAACTCACACACACACACACACACGAACACACACACAGACACACACACACACACACCTTAACTCATCATAGCTGTGCTAATAGCATTAGCCGAAACGCATCCACGACCAAACAAACATTAGCTCATCCACTCATTCACATGTGTGTGCCCAATGGTCCGGGAGCTCCAATCATACGTCCGGGGGATCTATGTCCGGAGAATGTGAGCATTAGCCCGTCTAAGGGGTTCTTCTGCCCCCAAGCTTCCCCGCCTCTGAGAGAAGAAACATTACCTTCGCTCCTCTGCTCCTCCGCTTCTCAGCTCCACCGCTCCTCCGCTATGGGCCCTGGTACTCCCCCTCCCCCCCCCACCTAAACAAACTCTCACACAAAATCACTCACACACACACAAAAACACACAAACACACACACACACACATACACACACACCTTAACTCATCATAGCTGTGCTAATAGCTTTAGCCGAAACGCATCCACAACCAAACAAACATTAGCTCATCCACTCATTCACATGTGTGTGCCCTGGTACTCCGTGTCCGCGACCCCCCCCCCCCCCACCAAAACAAACTATCACACACATACACAAAGACACTCACACACACACACACACACTGACACACATACACACATTAAGTCATCATAGTTGTGCTAATAGCATTAGCCGAAATGCATCCACAACCAAACAAACATTAGCTCATCCACTCATTCACATGTGTGTGCCCAATGGTTCGCTTCTCCGCTCCACCGCTCCTCCGCTATGGGCCCTGGTACTCCCGATCCGCCGGACTCAGGAGAATTATGGGACGTGCCTTTGCCCTCCATCCGCTCCACAGCTCATCCGCTCCAGGCCCAGCTACCCCCTGTCCGCGCCCCCCCCCCACCTAAACAAATTGTCACACACATATACACAAACGCACACACAAACACACACACACACACACACACAAGAACACACAACACACAAACACACAAACACACACACACACACACACACCTTAAGTCATCATACCTGTGCTAATAGCTCCCAAGATTCCCCGCCTCTGAGAGGAGAAACAATACCTCCGCTACTCCGCTCCTCCGCTTCTCAGCTCCACCGCTCCTCGGCTATGGGCCCTGGTACCCCCCCCCCCCACCTAAACACACTCACTCACACACAAAAACACACAAACACACACACGCACACACACACACACATACACAAACACACCTTAACTCATCATAGCTGTGCTAATAGCATTAGCCGAAACGCATCCACTACCAAACAAACATTAGCTCATCCACTCATTCACATGTGTGTGCCCAATGGTCCGGGAGCTCCAATCATACGTCCGGGGGATCTATATCTGGAGAAGGCTCACAGTGGCTGGTCTAAAGCGTCCTACTGCCCCCAAACTTCCCATCCTCTACCTTTGAGAAGAGAAAAATGACCTCCGCTCCTCCATTCCTCCGCTTCTCCGCTCCACCGCTCTTCCGCGATGGGCCTTGGTACCCCCCCTCCACCTAAACAAACTCTCACACACACACACATGACCACCCTCACACAGACACAAAAACAAACAAACAGACACACACACACACACACACACACACACACCTTAACTCATCATAGCTGTGCTAATAGCATTAGCCGAAACGCATCCACAACCAAACAAACATTAGCTCATCCACTCATTCACATGTGTGTGCCCAATGGTCCGGGAGCTCCAATCATACGTTCGGGGGATCTATGTCCGGAGAATGCTCACATTAGCCCGTCTAAGGGGTTCTGATGCCCCCAAGCTTCCCCGCCTCTGAGAGGAGAAACTATACGTCTGCTACTCCGCTCCTCCGCTCCTCCACTTCTCAGCACCACTGCTCCTCCGCTTTGGGCCCTGGAATTCCCGAACCGCTGGACATAAGCGAATCAAGGCCGGGCATCTGCCCTCCTCCGCTCCTCAGCTCATCTGCTCGAGGCCCTGGTACTCCCTGTCCGCGACCCCCCCCCCACCTAAACAAACTCACACACACACACACACACACGAACACACACACAGACACACACACACACACACCTTAACTCATCTTAGCTGTGCTAATAGCATCAGCCGAAACGCATCCACAACCAAACAAACATTAGCTCATCCACTCATTCACATGTGTGTGCCCAATGGTCCGGCAGCTCCAATCATACGACCGGGGGATCTATGTCCGGAGAATGCTCACATTAGCCCGTCTAAGGGGTTCTGCGCCCAAGCTTCCCCGCCTCTGAGAGAAGAAACATTACCTCCGCTCCTCCGCTCCTCCGCTTCTCAGCTCCACCGCTCCTCCGCTATGGGCCCTGGTACTCCCCCCCCCCACCTAAACAAACTCTCACACAAAATCACTCACACACACACAAAAACACACAAACACACACACACACACACATACACACACACCTTAACTCATCATAGCTGTGCTAATAGCATTAGCCGAAACGCATCCACAACCAAACAAACATTAGCTCATCCACTCATTCACATGTGTGTGCCCTATGGTACTCCCTGTCCGCGACCCCCCCCCACCAAAAGAGCCTCTCACACACACAAAGACACTCACACACACACAGACACACATATACACTCATACACACACCTTAAGTCTTCATAGCTGTGCTAATAGCTTTAGCCGAAACGCATCCACAACCAAACAAACATTAGCTCCTCCACTCATTCACATGTGTGTGCCCTGGTACTCCTTGTCCGTGACCCCCCCCCCCCCCTACCAAAACAAACTATCACGCACATACACAAAGACACTCACACACACACACACACTGACACACATACACACATTAAGTCATGATAGCTGTGCTAATAGCATTAGCCGAAATGCATCCACAACCAAACAAACATTAGCTCATCCACTCATTCACATGTGTGTGCCCAATGGTCCGCTTCTCCGCTCCACCGCTCCTCCGCTATGGGCCCTGGTACTCCCCCCCCCCACCTAAACAAACTCTCACACAAAATCACTCACACACACACAAAAACACACAAACACACACACACACACACATACACACACACCTTAACTCATCATAGCTGTGCTAATAGCATTAGCCGAAACGCATCCACAACCAAACAAACATTAGCTCATCCACTCATTCACATGTGTGTGCCCTATGGTACTCCCTGTCCGCGACCCCCCCCCCACCAAAAGAGCCTCTCACACACACAAAGACACTCACACACACACAGACACACATATACACTCATACACACACCTTAAGTCTTCATAGCTGTGCTAATAGCTTTAGCCGAAACGCATCCACAACCAAACAAACATTAGCTCCTCCACTCATTCACATGTGTGTGCCCTGGTACTCCTTGTCCGTGACCCCCCCCCCCCCCCCTACCAAAACAAACTATCACGCACATACACAAAGACACTCACACACACACACACACTGACACACATACACACATTAAGTCATGATAGCTGTACTAATAGCATTAGCCGAAATGCATCCACAACCAAACAAACATTAGCTCATCCGCTCATTCACATGTGTGTGCCCAATGGTCCGCTTCTCCGCTCCACCGCTCCTCCGCTATAGGCCCTGGTACTCCCGATCCACAAACACACACAAACACACACACACACACACAAGAACACAAAAACACACAAACACACAAACACCCACACACACACACACCTTAAGTCATCATAGCTGTGCTAATAGCATTAGCCGAAACGCATCCACAACCAAACAAACATTAGCTCGTCCACTCATTCAAATGTATGTGCCCAGAGGTCCTGGATCTCCGGTCATACGTCCGGGGCATCTAATTCCGGAGAAGGCTCACATTTGCCGGTCTAAGGGGTCCTGCTGCCCCCAAGCTTCCCCGCCTTTGAGAAGAGAAATATAATATCGCTCCTCCGCTCCTCCGCTTCTCAACACCTCCGCTCCTCCGCTATTGGCCCTGGTACTCCCGATCCTGCAAACTCAGGAGAATTGCGAGAGGTGCTTCTGCTCTCCTCCACTCCTCCGCTTCTCCGCTCCTCCGCTTTTCCGCTTTGGGCCCTGGAACTCCCGAACCGCTGGATATAAGGGAATCACGGGCTGGGCTTATGCCCTCCTCTGCTCCTCAGCTCATCCGCTCGAGGCCCTGGTACTCCCTGTCCGCGACCCCCCCCCACCTAAACAAACTCTCACACACACACACAGACACACTCACACACACACACACACACACACACACATACACGCACACCTTAACTCATCATAGCTGTGCTAATAGCATTAGCCGAAACGCATCCACAACTAAACAAACATTAGCTCTTCCACTCATTCACATGTGTGTGCCCAATGGTCCGGGAGCTCCAATCATACGTCCGGGGGATCTATGTCCGGAGAATGCTCATATTAGCCCATCTAAGGGGTTCTGCTGCCCCCAAGCTTCCCCGCCTCTGAGTGGAGAAACAATACTTCCGCTACTCCGCTCCTCCGCTTCTCAGCTCCACCGCTCTTCCGCTATGGGCCCTGGTACTCCCCCCCTCCACCTAAATAAACTCTCACACATACACACACAAGAACACACTGACACACAAACACACAAAGACACACACACAGCTCAGCTCCACCGCTCCTCCGCTTTGGGCCCTGGAATTCCCGAACCGCTTGACATAAGCGAATCACGGGCCGGGCTTCTGCCCTCCTCCGCTCCTCAGCTCATCCGCTCTTGGCACTGGTACTCCCTGTCCGCGACCCCCCCCCCCCCACCAAAACAACCTCACTCACACAAACACACAAAGACACTCACACACACACACAGACACACACACACCTTAAGTCTTCATAGCTGTGCTAATAGCGTTAGCCGAAAAGCATCCACAACCAAACAAACATTAGCTCATCCAATCATTCACAAGTATGTACCAAGAGGTCCGGGAGCCCCGGTCATACGTCCGGGAGAGCTATGTCCATAGAAGGCTCATATTGGCCAGTCTAAGGGGTCCTGCTGCCCCAAAGCTTCCCCGCCTTTGAGAAGAGAAACATAAGTCTGCTCCTCCGCTCCTCCGCTCCTCCGCTCCACCGCTCCACCGCTTCTCCGTTCTTCCACTCATCCGCTCCGCCGCTGATCCGCTCCGGGCCTTAGTACTCCAGAACTGCTGGACATAAGCGAATCAGGCTCCAAGCCCTGTTACTCCCTATCCGCGGGACTCTGTCGAAATATGGACCGTGCTTCCCCTCTCCTCCACTCCTCCGCTCCTCCGCTCTTCCGCTCCTCCTCTCCTCCGCTCCTCCGCTTCTCCGCTCCTCCGCTCCTCCGCTCCTCCGCTCCTGGCCCTGGTACTCCTGAACTGCTGGACATAAGCGATTCAGGCTCCAAACCCTGGTACTCCCCTTCCGCGGGACTCAGGCGAATTGTCGGACGGGCTTCCGCTCTCCTCCGCTCCTCCGCTCCTCTGCTCTTCCGCTCCTCCGCTCCTCCGCTCCTCCGCTCCTCCGCTCCTCCGCTTCTCCGTTCTTCCGCTCATCCGCTCCGCCGCTCATCCGCTGCTGGCCCTGGTACTCCTGAACTGCTGGACCTGGGCGAATCAGGCTCCAGGCCCTGGTACTCCCTCTCCGCGGGACTCAGGTGAATTGTCGGCCGGGCTTCCGCTCTCCTCCGCTTCTCTTCTCATCCGCTCCTCCGCTCCTCCGCTCAAGTTCCTGGTACTCCTGACCGTTGGATATAAGTGAACCTGCTCAAGGCCCTGGTACTCCCAATCCGCGGGACTCTGGCGAAATGTGGACCGTGCTTTCCCTCTCCTCCGCTCCTCCACTCATCCGCCCCTCCGCTCCTTTGCTCCTCCGCTCCTCCGCAATGGCCCTGGTACTCCTGAACTGCTGAACATCATTTAATCACGCTACAGGCCCTGGTACTCCCTTTCTCCGGTATTTAGGCATATTGTGGTCCATGCTTACGCTCTCCTCCGCTCCTCCGCGCCTCTGCTCCTCCGCTCCTCCGCTCCTCCGCTTCTCCGTTCTTCCGCTCATCCGCTCTGCCGCTCATCCGCTACTGGCCCTGGTACTCCTGAACTGCTGGACCTGGGTGAATCAGGCTCCAGGCCCTGGTACTCCCTCTCCGCGGGACTCAGGTGTATTGTCGGCCGGGCTTCCGCTCTCTTCCGCTTCTCCTCTCATCCGCTCCTCCGCTCCTCCGCTCCTCCGCTCCTTTGCTCCTCCGCTCCACCGCTTCTCCGTTCTTCCGCTCATCCGCTCTGCCGCTCATCCGCTCCTGTCCCTGGTACTCCTGAACTGCTGGACATAAGCGATTCAGGCTCCAGACCCTGGTACTCCCCTTCCGCGGGACTCAAGCGAATTGTCGGCCGGGCTTCCGCTCACCTCCGCTCCTCCGCTCCTCCGCTCCTCCGCTCCTCCGCTCCTCCTCTCTGGGCCCTGGTACTCCTGAACTGCTTGCCATAGGCATATAAGGCTCCAGGCCCTGGTGCTCCCAATCCGCGGGCTTCCGCTCACCTCCGCTCCTCCGCTCATCCGCTCCTCCGCTCCCCCGCTCCTCCGCTCAAGGCCCTGGTACTCCCGAACCGCTGGACATAAGCGAATCATGCTCCAGTTTCCTGGTACTCCCTATTCGTGTGACTTAGGCGAATTGTCGGCCGGGCTTCCGCTCACCTCCGCTCCTCCGCTCATCCGCTCCTCCGCTCCTCCGCTCCTCCGCTCCTCCGCTCTTCTGCTCATCTGCTCCTCCGCTCCCCCGCTCCAGGCCCTGGTACTCCCAATCCGCGGGACTAAGGCAAAAAGTGGGCCGGGCTTCCGCTCTCCTCCGCTCCTCCGCTCCTCCACTCATCCAACCCTCCGCTCGTCCGCTCCTCCGCACCTGGCCCTGGTACTCCTGAATTGTTGAACATCATTAAATCACGCTTCAGGCCCTGGTACTCCCTCTAAGCGGGACTCAGGCGAATTGCCGGCCGGGCCTCCGCTCTCCTCCGCTCCTCCGCTCCTCCGCTCCTCCACTCCTCCGCTCCTCCGCTCCTCCGCTCCTCCGCTCCTCCTCTCTGGGCCCTGGTACTCCTGAACTGCTTACCATAGGCATATCAGGCTCCAGGCCCTGGTACTCCCAATCCGCGGGACTAAGGCAAAAAGTGGGCCGGGCTTCCGCTCTCCTCCGCTCCTCCGCTCCTCCACTAATCCAACCCTCCGCTCGTCCGCTCCTCCGCACCTGGCCCTGGTACTCCTGAATTGTTGAACATCATTAAATCACGCTTCAGGCCCTGGTACTCCCTCTAAGCGGGACTCAGGCGAATTGCCGGCCGGGCCTCCGCTCTCCTCCGCTCCTCCGCTCCTCCGCTCCAGCCCTGGTACTCCTGAACTGCTGGATATCATTAAACCACGCTTCTGGTCCTGGTACTCCCTTTCCGCGGGACTCAGGCGAATTGTCGGCCGGATTCCGCTCTCCTCCGGTCCTCCGGTCCTCCGGTCCTCCGGTCATCCGGTCCTCCGCTCCTCCGCTCCTCCGCTCCTCCGTTCCGGCCCTGGTACTCCTGAACTGCTGGACATAAGCGAATCAGGCTCAAGGCCCTGGTACTCCTTCTCCGCGGGACTTAGGCGAATTGTCGGCCGGGCTTCCGCTCACCTCCGCTCCTCCGCTCATCCGGTCCTCCACTCATCCGCCCCTCCGCTCCTTCGCTCCTCCGCACCTGGCCCTGGTACACCTGCATTGCTGAACATCATTAAATCACGTTTATGGCCCTGGTACACCCTCTCCGCTGGAGTCAGGCGAATATTCGACCGGGCTTCCGCTCTCCTAAGCTCATCCGCTCATCCGCTCGTCCGCTCCTCCGCTGTGGGCCCTGGTACTCCGGAACCGCAGGACATAAGCGATTCAGGCTCCAGGCCCTGGTACTCCCTTTCCGCGGGACTCAGGCAAATTGTCGGCCGGATTCCGCTCTCCTCCGCTCATCCGCTCCTCCGCTCCACCACTTAAACGTTCTTCTGCTCATCCGCTCCTCCGCTTCGGGCCCTGGTACTCCTGAACTGCTAGACATAATCGAATCAGGTACCAGGCCTTGGTACTCCCTCTCCGCGGGACTTAAGCGAATTTTCGGCCGGGCTTCTGCTCACCTCCGCTCCGCCGCTCATCCGCTCCTCCGCTCCTCCGCTCCTCCGCTCTTCTGCTCATCTGCTCCTCCGCTCCCCCATTCCGGGCCCTGGTACTCCCAATCCGCGGGACTTAGGCGAATTGTCGGCCGGGCTTCCGCTCTCCTCCGCTTCTCCTCTCATCCGCTCCGCCGCTCCTCCGCTTCAGGCCCTAGTACTCCTGAACTGCTAGACATAAGCGAATCAGGCTCCAGGTCCTGGTACTCCCTCTCCGCGGGACTCAGGCGAATTGCCGGCCGGGCTTCCGCTCTCCTCCGCTCCTTCGCTCCTCCGCTGCTCCGCTCCTCCGTTCTGGCCCTGGTACTCCTGAACTGCTGGACATAAGCGAATTAGGTTCCAGGCCCTGGTACTCCCTCACCGCGGGACTTAGGCGAATTTTTGGCCGGGCTTCCGCTCTCCTCCGCTCTTCCGCTCCTTCGGTCATCCGCTCATCCGCTCCGGGCCCTGGTACTCCGGACCGCTTGACATAAGTGAATCAGGCTCCCAGCCCTGGTACTCACAATCCGCGCGACATAGGGGAAATGTGGGCCGGGCTTCCGCTCTCCTCCGCTCCTCCGCTCCTCCGCTCCTCCGCTCATCCGCTCCTCCGCTCATCCGCTAATCCGCTCCTCCGCTCCTCCGATCCTCCGCTACAGGCCCTGGTACTCCTGAACTGCTGGACATAAGTGAATCAGGCTCCAGGCCCTGGTACTCCCTCTCCGCGGGACTCAGGCGAATTGCCGGCCGGGCTTCCGCACTCCTCCACTCCTCCGCTCATCCACTCATCCGCCCCTCCGCTCCTCCGCTCCTCCGCACCTGGCCCTGGTACTCCTGAATTGCTGAACATCATTAAATCACGATTAGGGCCTGGTACTCCCTTTCCGCGGGACTCAGGCGAATTGTCGGCAGGATTCCGCTCTCCTCCGCTCCTCCGCTCCACGGCTCCTCCCCACCTCCGCTCCTCCGCTCCTCCGCTCCTCCGCTTCTCCGCTCCTCCACTCCTCCGCTCCTCCGCTTCTCCTCTCATCCACTCCTCCGCACCTCCGCTCCGGGCCCTGGTACTCCTGAACTGCTGGACATAAGCGAATCAGGCTCCAGGCCCTGGTACTCCCTTTCCGCGGGACTTAGGCGAATATTCGGCCGGGCTTTCGCTCATTCCGGCTCCTCCGCTCCTCCGCTCCTCCGCTCCTCCGCTCCTCCGCTCCTCCGCTCCTCCGCTCTGGGCCCTGGTACTCCTGAACTGCTTGCCATAAGCGAATCAGGCTCCAGTCCCTGGTACTCCAGATCCGCGGAACTAAGGCAAAAAGTGGGCCGGGCTTCCGCTCTCCTCCGCTCCTCCGCTCCTCCACTTATCCAACCCTTCGCTCGTCCTCTCCTCCGCACCGGGCCCTGGTACTCCCGAATTGTTGAACATCATTAAATCACGCTTCAGGCCCTGGTACTCCCTCTAAGCGGGACTCAGGCGGATTGCCGGCCGGGCCTCCACTCTCCTCCGCTCCTCCGCTCCTCCGCTCCTCCGCTCCTCCGCTCCTGCGCTCCAGCCCTGGTACTCCTGAAGTGCTGGACATCATTGAATCACGCTTCTGGCCCTGGTACTCCCTTTCCGCGGGACTCAGGCGAATTGTCGGCCGGATTCCGCTCTCCTCCGCTCATCCGCTCCTCCGCTCCTCCGTTCCGGCCCTGGTAGTCCTGAACTGCTGGACATAAGCGAATCAGGCTCCTGGCCCTGGTACTCCCTCTCCGCGGGACTTAGGCGAATTTTCGGCCGGGTTTCCGCTCTCCTCCGCTTCTCCTCTCATCCGCTCCTCCGCACCTCCGCTCCGGGCCCTGGTACTCCTGAACATCTAGACATAAGCGAATCAGGCTCCAGGCCCTGGTACTCCCTTTCCGCGGGACTTAGGCGAATTGTCGGCCGGGCTTCCGCTCTCCTCCGCTTCTCCTCTCATCCGCTCCGCCGCTCGTCCGCTTCGGGCCCTGGTACTCCTGAACTGCTAGACATAAGCGAATCAGGCGCCAGGTCCTGTTACTCCCTCTCCGCGGGACTTAGGCGAATTGTTTGCCGGGCTACCGCTCTCCTCCGCTCCTCCGCTCTTCCGCTCCCCCGCTCCGGGCCCTGGTACTCCGGACCGCTTGACATAAGTGTATCAGGCTCCAAGCCCTGGTACTCCCAATCCGCGGGACATAGGGGAAATGTGGGCCGGCCTTCCGCTCTCCTCCGCTCCTCCGCTCCTCCGCTCTAGGCCCTGGTACTCCTGAACTGCTTGCCATAAGCGAATCAGGCTCCAGGCCCTGGTACTCCCAATCCGCGGGACTCAGGCGAAATGTGGGCCGGGCTTCCGCTCTCCTCCGCACCTCCACTCCTCCGCTCATCCGCCCCTCCGCTCCTCCGCTCCTCCGCTCCGCCGCTCTGGGCCCTGGTACTCCTGAACTCCTTGCCATAAGCGAATCAGGCTCCAGGCCCTGGTACTCCCAATCCGCGGGACTCAGGCGATATGTGGGCCGGTCTTCCGCTTTCCTCCCCACCTCCGTTCCTCCACTTATCCGCCCCTCCGCTCCTCCGCACCTGGGCCTGGTACTCCTGAATTGCTGAACATCAATAAATCACGCTTCTGGCCCTGGTACTCCCTCTCCGCTGGACTCAGGCGAATTGTCGGCCGGATTCCGCTCTCCTCCGCTCATCCGCTCCTCCGCTCCACCGCTTAAACGTTATTTTGCTCATCCGCTCCTCCGCTCCTCCGCTCCTGGCCATGGTACTCCTGAACTGCTGGACATAAGCGAATCAGGCTCCAGGACTTGGTACTCCCTCTCCGCGGGACTCAGGCGAATTGCCGACCGGGCTTCCGCTCACCTCAGCTCATCCGCTCCTCCGCTCCTCCACTCCTCCGCTCCTCCGCTCCTGCGCTCCTCCGTTCCTCCGCTCCGGCCCTGGTACTCCTGAACTGCTGGACATAGCGAATCAGGCTCCTGGCCCTGGTACTCCCTCTCCGTGGGACTTAGGCGAATTGTTGGCCGGGCTTCCGCTCTCCTCCGCTCCTCCGCTCCTCCGCACCTGGGCCCGGTTCTCCTGAACTGCTTGCCATAAGCGAATCAGGCTCCAGGCCCTGGTACTCCCTTTCCGCGGGACTCAGGCGAGATGTCGGCCGGATTCCGCTCTCCTCCGCTCATCCGCTCCTCCGCTCCACCGCTTAAACGTTCTTCTGCTCATCCGCTCCTCCGCTCCTCCGCTCCGGCCCTGGTACTCCCCCTAACTGCTGGACATAAGCGAATCAGGCTCCAGGACTTGGTACTCCCTCTCCGCGGGACTCAGGCAAATTGCCGGCCGGGCTTCCGCTCTCCTCAGCTCATCCGCTTATCCGCTCCTCCGCTCCTCCGCTCCTCCGCTCCTCCGTTTCTCCGCTCCGGCCCTGGTACTCCTGAACTGCTGGACATAGCGAATCAGGCTCCTGGCCCTGGTACTCCCTCTCCGCGGGACTTAGGCGAATTGTTGGCCGGGCTTCCGCTCTCCTCCGCTCCTCCGCTCCTCCGCTCCTCCGCTCCTCCGCTCTAGGCCCGGTTCTCCTGAACTGCTTGCCATAAGCGAATCAGGCTCCAGGCCCTGGTACTCCCTTTCCGCGGGACTCAGGCGAGATGTCGGCCGGATTCAGCTCTCCTCCGCTCGTCCGCCCCTCCGCTCCACCGCTTAAACGTTCTTCTGCTCATCCGCTCCTCCGCTCCTCCGCTCCGGCCCTGGTACTCCCCCTAACTGCTTGCCATAAGCGAATCAGGCTCCAGGCCCTGGTACTCCCTCTCCGCTGGACTAAGGCGAATTGTCGGCCGGGCTTCCGCTCTCCTCCGCTCCTCCGCTCCTCCGCTCCTCCGCTCCTCCGCTCCTCCGCTCCTCCGCTCCTCCGCTCCTCCGCTCCTCTGCTCCTCCGCTCTGGGCCCTAGTACTCCTGAACTGCTTGCCATAAGCGAATCAGGCTCCAGGCCCTGGTACTCCCAATCCGCGGGACTCAGGCGAAATGTGGGCCGGGCTTCCGCTCTCCTCCGCACCTCCACTCCTCCACTCATCCGCCCCTCCGCTCCTCCGCTCCTCCGCTCCTCCGCTCCTCCGCTCCTCCGCTCCGCCGCTCTGGGCCCTGGTACTCCTGAACTGCTTGCCATAAGCGAATCAGGCTCCAGGCCCTGGTACTCCCAATCCGCGGGACTCAGGCGAAATGTGGGCCGGTCTTCCGCTCTCCCCCCCACCTCCGCTCCTCCACTCATCCGCCCCTCCGCTCTCCTCCGCACCTCGGCCTGGTACTCCTGAATTGCTGAACATCATTAAATCACGCTTCTGGCCCTGGTACTCCCTTTCCGCGGGACTCAGGCGAATTGTCGGCCGGATTCCGCTCTCCTCCGCTCATCCGCTCCTCCGCTCCACCGCTTAAACGTTATTTTGCTCATCCGCTCCTCCGCTCCTCCGCTCCTGGCCCTGGTACTCCTGAACTGCTGGACATAAGCGAATCAGGCTCCAGGACCTGGTACTCCCTCTCCGCGGGACTAAGGCGAATTGCCGGCCGGGCTTCCGCTCTCCTCAGCTCATTCGCTTATCCGCTCCTCCGCTCCTCCGCTCCTCCGCTCCTCCGCTCCTCCGCTCCTCCGCTCCTGACCCTGGTACTCCTGAACTGCTGGACATAAGCGAATCAGGCTCCAGGCCCTGGTACCCCCTCTCCGCGGGACTCAGGCGAATTGTTGGCCGGGCTTCCGCTCTCCTCCGCTCCTCCGCTCCTCCGCTCCTCCGCTCCTCCGCTCCCCCGCTCCTCCGCTCCTCCGCTCCTCCTCTCTTCCGCTCCGGGCCCTTGAACTCCCGATATGCGGGACTTCGGTGAATTCCGGGCCAGTCTTCTGCTCTTCTGCTCTCCTCCCCCCCTCCGCTTCTTTGCTCCCCCGCTTTGGACCCTGGAAATCCCGAACCGGGCCGGGCTTCTGCTCTCCGCCTCTCCTCTGCTCATCCGCTCCAGGCCCTGGCACTCCCTGTCATCCAGTCATTCGCATGTGCGTGCCCGGAAGTCCGGGAGCTCCACTCAACCGTCCGGGGGATACGGGTAAGGGGTCCTGCTCCCCCCCCCTTGCCGCCTCTGAGAAGAGAAACATCTCCGCTCCTCCGCTCCTTCGCTTCTCAAGTCCTCCGCTCCTCCGCTGCGGAACCAGGTACTACCGATCCGCCAGACTCAGGTGAATTGCGGACAGGGCTTTTGCTGTCCTCCGCTCCTCCGCTTTGGGCCCTGGAACTCCCGAACCGCTGGACATAAGCGAATCACGGTCCGGGCTTCTGCCCTCCTCCGCTCCTCACCTCATCCGCTCCAGGCCCTGGTACTCCCAGTACGCGGGAACCCCCCCCCACCCACCAAAACAAACTCTCACACACACACACACACACACACACACACACACACACACACACACACACACACACACACACACACAGACACACACCCATACACACACACACACACACACACACACACACACACACACACACACCTGAACTCATCATAGCTGTGCTAATAGCATTGGCCGAAACGTATCCACAACAAAACAAACATTAGCTCATCCACTCATTCACATATGTGTGTGCCCAGAGGTACGGGAGCTCCAGTCATACGTCCGGGTGATCTATGTCCGGAGAAGGCTCACATTGGCCGGTCTAAGGGGTCCTGCTGCCCCCAAGCTTCCCCGCCTTTGAGAAGAGAAACATAACTCCGCTCCTCCGCTTCTCAACTCCTCTGCTCCTCCGCTATGGGCCCTGGTGCCCCCGATCCTCCGAACTCAGGCGAATAGCGTGACGTGCTTCTGCTCTCCTATAAGCCCCTACACACTTCAAACACGGCTGTTATCACCCTGTTACTGCATTACAATGACACCCATTTGCTTTTGATCTCAGTGTCTGCCACCGTACGGAAAAAGCGGGGGGGACGGGAGACATAAGGGCATTCGTTCTGTATGTAATCAGAAGTTAATAGTGTTAACGGTTCGCGAGAATTTTTTAATGCTAGACAAAAAAGAAAATTAAAAGGAAATAATTAAATAAATAGATAGAAAAATAAAATTAAAAACTAAAAAAAAAAATTGTAAGGGGAATATAACATGTAATTAAGTTGGCCGTTCACAAGGAATCTCAGACATCAAACTGTTTTTAATTGAACATAAATAGTACACACAAATATACAAATGTACAAATAAACATGGCAAGGTAGAACTGAATGTCAATGAAACAACCAGGGATGAGGAAGCAACGGACATAAGGACATTTGTTCTGTATGTAATCAGAAGTTAATAGTGTTAACGGTTTGTGAGAAATTTACAGTGCTAGACAAAAAAAGAAATTAAAAGGAAATAATTAAATCAATAGATAGACAAATAAAAAATTAAAACGAAAAAAAAAATTGCAAGGGGAATATAACATGTAATTAAGTTTTTTTTTTGTTTTTTGTTTTTTTTTTTTTTTCAAAAAAAAGGAATCTCAGACATGGGTAACTGTATATTTTTTAGTTTTTGGATTTTTCCATAAGTTTTAAGGATTTTTTTTTATAATTCAAAATCGTTTATGAAGAAATTCAAATTTGGGGAGCATTTTTGCATTCTGTTTTTGTGAATGAAGAACTTGGCCAGGCCTAAAAGAACATTGACACGGAGTTCATCTGTTATGTTGCTTATAAGTAAACCAAATGTGATATCATCTTTTGAGAGGGAAACTGGTGATGATGGAATGAGAATGAGAAAAAATATATGGTCAGTGGTTTCAATGTTGTCTTCACAAAATGTACAAATATTATCTTCAAAAGTAAAGTGTACCCTCAATAATTCCTTAGATGGGTAGATGTCATTCATAATTTAGAAGTGGGTTTCTTTGTGCCTTGGGGGGTATGGGTAGAGTCAGATACATAGTTCGCAGCGTGGCAATCGATTCCTTATCAAATTCATTTCAAATATTATTTTTGTTTTGACGTCCAGGGAATAAGTTTCCTGTGAAACATGTCCTAATAAAGGAGTTGCTGCACTTTCTGTCCGGAATTGAGATTCCCTGGAGTGATAGTCGGGGTAACTGTGGTTGTACGGTTTGGTGCGTCATTATATTTTTGGTCAGGAATACAAATTGTCGAGGCAGTGCGTTTCGTAACTTTATCAACTCTAATATGGGAGGCTTAAATCTGTGTGTAGTACAGAACTGTTCATAGTCTAGACGACTGCCATTGTCATCCATCAAGTCAATTATTGACCATATACCTTTCTCAAAGCATTCCTTGTAAAACAGAGGTTTGTTGCCATGCAGTACATATCGATTGTTCCAAATTATTGTACTGTGTGGTGAGAAATTGTGTACATATATCATTTTCCAGTATAATAGTATTTGTTTATGGAACTCTGAAAATTGGACAGGAATCTTGTTGATATCCAAGTCAGAGATAAGTAGAAGACTTAGGCTGCCGACTATGTTGAATAAGTAGTTTGGAGTACAATACCAGAAAAAATGATGATGTTTGATCCAGGATTTCAACCAGTTCACCTTCAATGTCCCATTCAGGCAGTCCAACTCTATCACTTTCAGCCCTCCGTCACTTGTTTCTTTCCCCATATGTGATTTTTTTAGATGGTGTGGTTTGTTCCTCCAGATAAAGTTGAAATTTATTTGGTTAATAGATTTTATGAGTTGATTTGGAGCAGCATTGGAATACACTGGGTATATACATCTGGATAAACATTCCATTTTAGTCAAATATATCGGGCCTAATATTGATAAATCTCTTTGGAGCCATATATTCAATTTAGCTTTACTTTGATTCAGTTTAGATTCAATGTTCCTGGACTGATTTAACTTTTGGTCCTTAGATAGGAAAATGCTCAAGTATTTTATTTCTGATTTGATAGGAACATTGCTGATTTCCTTTAGTGGTGAGTCATGCAGCTCAAGAAGTTTGCATTTCTTTAAGTTTAATGACAATCCTGAAGCCTTGTAGAATGTTTTAATTTTTTCAACGCTTATTGGGACTTGATGTTCATTTTTCAAAACTAAGGTTGTGTCATCTGCCAGCAGGCTAATAACAATTTCTGTCCCCGACATTATTTCTGTCCCACACATACACACACACACACACACACACACACATACACACACACACACACACACACACACACACACACACACACACACACACACACACACACACACACACACTCACACACACCTTAATTCCACTCTTTTATATACGCATGTCTGGAGTTCCGGGAGCTCGTTCTCAACGTTCTGGGGATAATCACAGCTGTGCTGATAGCATTAGCCGAAACGCCCCCCCCCCCCCCCCCCCCCCCCCCCACACCACCACCACCACCACCCCACACACATTAGCTCCTCCATTCATTCACATGTACACGCCGGCTGCTCCGGGAGCTCCACGCCGACGTTTCGGTGATCGATGTCCGGAGAAGGTGCACCATTGCCGGTCTGCGGGGTCCTGTAGACCCCCCCCCCCCATACACACATGCAATACGCCTTGAAACGCATCGCTCGCACCGACGCGGGGAATCCTTTTCCCTACTTCCACAACAACGGCGAGAATCGCGTTGCGTCGGCCGCCGTGAGGAAGGGGGGGGGGCGGCATTAAGGGGGGGGGAGAGAGAGACATGGAGATTTTCTCAGCCTCTCATTCTTTTTTTTTTTTTTTTGAATTGAACATAAATAGTACACACAACTATACAAATGTACAAATAAACATGGCAAGGTAGAACTGAATGTGAATGAAACAACCAGGCATGAGGAAGCAAAGGACATAAGGACATTCGTTCTGTATGGAATCAGAAGTTAATAGTGTTAACGGTTTGTGAGAAATTTACAGTGCTAGACAAAAAAAGAAATTAAAATGAAATAATTAAATCAATAGATAGACTAATAAAAAATTAAAACGAAAAAAAGATTGCAAGGGGAGTACAACATGTAATTAAGTTGGCGACTCACAAGGAATCTCAGATATCAAACTGTATATTTTTTGTTGATTATATATAAACATATACAAAACAAACATATATTGTTTGTTGTTGTTTATTTTTGGGATATGTTGAGGAATATTTGTTGGAAAGGAGTCACAATCGCTTTTTGACAATGTCGAAGTGTATAGGTGGCGATAGAATTTAAAGATTTCTGTGGAAATTATAGCCTCATCTGTAATTTCCTTGTTATTAAGACGGTCTTCCGCTTTGCTCCGCTCCTCCGCTCCTCCGCTCCTCCGCTGCGGAACCAGGTACTACCGATCCGCCAGACTCAGGTGAATTGCGGACAGGGCTTTTGCTGTCCTCCGCTTCTCCGCTTTGGGCCCTGGAACTCCCGAACCGCTGGACATAAGCGAATCACGGTCCGGGCTTCTGCCCTCCTCCGCTCCTCACCTCATCCGCTCCAGGCCCTGGTACTCCCTGTCCGCGGGAACACCCCCCCCCCCCCCCCCCACCCACCTAAACAAACTCTCACACACAGATAAACACACGCACACACACACACAGATAAACACACACACACACACACACACACACACACAGACAAACACACAAACACACACACACACACCTGAACTCATCATAGCTGTGCTAATAGCATTGGCCAAAACGTATCCACAACAAAACAAACATTAGCTCATCCACTCATTCACATATGTGTGTGCCTAGAGGTACGGGAGCTCCAGTCATACGTCCGGGTGATCTATGTCCGAAGAAGGCTCACATTGGCCGGTCTAAGGGGTTCTTCTGCCCCCAAGCTTCCCCGCCTCTGAGAGGAGAAAAATTACCTCCGCTTCTCAGCTCCACCGCTCCTCCTGTATGGGCTCTGGTACTCCCCCCCCCCACCTAAACAAACTCTCACACATACACACACAAACACACTCACACACACACAAAAACACACAAACACACACACACACACACACACATACACACACACCTTAACTCATCATAGCTGTGCTAATAGCATTAGCCGAAACGCATCCACAACCAAACAAACATTAGCTCATCCACTCATTCACATGTGTGTGCCAAATGGTCCGAGAGCTCCAATCATACGTCCGGGGGATCTATGTCCGGAGTATGCTCACATTAGCCAGTCTAAGGGGTTCTTCTGCCCCCAAACTTCCCCGCCTCTGAGAGGAGAAACATTACCTCCGCTCCTCCGCTTCTCAGCTCCATCGCTCCTCTGCTTTGGGCCCTGGAATTCCCGAACCGCTGGACATAAGCGAATCACGGGCCAGGCTTCTGCCCTCCTCCGCTCCTCAGCTCATCCGCTCGAGGCCCCGGTACTCCCTGTCCGCGACCCCCCCCCACCTAAACAAATTCACACTCACACACACGCACACACACACACAGACACACACACACACACACACACACAAACACACCTTAACTCATCATAGCTGTGCTAATAGCATTAGCCGAAACGCATCCACAACCAAACTGTTGCGTTTAAGTTCGCAGCTTCTTCGTTTTCCATGTTTCGGAAGGAATTCACAAGTTTGCCTTGTTTGAATCGTCTTTTATTTTCTTCTTCACAGCTCCGGGAATCAACATCGGTTAGCCATGGGACATGTACAGTACAGAGTGAGGGAAAAATTCCCGCCAGCACCGCTATACCAAAAAAAAAACACTGACGTAGAAGTTAACGTCAAGTTAGCTGAACAGTCGCGAAAAACTAAAACAAGTCCCAAACCTTGTCATAAAGTGCCATGCATTTCCTGAGAGTAGATACAAATACAACATATGTATACTAGAATGTAAACTCAAATAAAACTAATGAGATCACCTATCTCAACACCCCCTCTTGATCTCAACATCCAAAAAAAAACTTTGGACATTTTAATTTCCAAAGAACCACTTTTTGAATTTTTCTATTTTTACCTTTGTCATGAGTTTTGTCGAGATGTCTGCCAACATGTCCTCTGATGGACAATAGATAAGATTTATTTAACCCTCACTGAGTGCTTCACGAATGAAATGATATTTTACATCAATGTGTTTTGACCTTTGTCTGTTTACAGGATTCTTACTCAGTGCGATGGCCCCCTGATTGTCTCCGTAGATTGTTGTGCAACTGTACATTTTGTTTTCCATACCGTTTAACAGTTGAGACAGGTACATGTTTTCTTGTGCGGTGGTGGCTCGGCCGATGTATTCAGCCTCACATGTTGACAGGGCCACTGTGGGCTGTTTCCTTGACTTCCATGCAATGGCTGGGCCTTGTTTTGTTAAACTGAAACAGTAGCCTGTAGTGCTACGTCTGTCTTCTACAGATGATGCCCAGTCTGAATCACTGTAAGCTATCAGGTTCAAATCCTCCTTATTTGTCTTGAAACTTAGTTCATAATCAGCTGTCCCCTTCAAATACCTCAGAACATGTTTTGCAGCTACTAAGTTTTCTACTTTTGGCATTGCCAGATTCTGTGATAGTTTGCTCACTATCCAGCTGATATCAGGTCTGGTGCAAGTCATGGCATAAATAAGACTGCCTACAATCTCACGATATTCTTTGGGGTCGACAGGTTCACTTTGCTCATTTTCATCAGCTACAGGGATGCCCTCTAATTTTTGCTCACTTGGAGTAGATCTTGCTTTACATTCTGACATTCCAAATCTCTCTAGCATTTTTAGGATGTACTTTGTCTGGTTCATTTTGATTTCATCCCCCTTTTGTTCAAATTGTATGCCCAAAAAATATGATAGTTTCCCCAGGTCTTTCATGTTGAACTTGAATTTCATGTTCTGTTTAAATGTGCTGAGTGCATCATTGCTGCTTGCTGCAATAATGAAATCTTCTTCTTCTTCTTTCGGCTTTTCCCGTCAGGGGTCGCCACAGCGAGTCAACCTTCTCCATCTAACCCTATTCTCTGTATCTTCCTCTCTCACACCAGCTACCTTCATATCCTCTCTCACTACGTCCATAAATCTTCTCTTTGGTCTTCCTCGAGACCTATTGCCTGGCAGCTCCATTTCCAGCATCCGTCTACCAATATATTCACTATCTCTTCTCTGTACATGACCGAACCATCTCAGTCTGGCTTCTCTGACCTTCTCTCCAAAACATCAAACATGTGCCGTCCCTCTGATAGACTCATTCCTGATCCTATCCATCCTGGTCACTCCCAAAGAGAACCTCAACATCTTCATCTCTGCAACCTCTAGTTCTGTCTGCTGTCTTTTGGTCATTGGAACAGTTTCTAGTCCATACATCATCGCTGGTCTCACCACTGTCTTGTACACCTTTCCTTTTATTCTGGCCGATAGTCTTCTATCACATAGTATCCCTGACACTTTTCTCCAGCCATTCCAACCTGCTTGGACCCGTCTCTTCACCTCTTTTACGCACTCTCCGTTGCTCTGGACTGTTGACCCTAAGTACCTGAAATCCTCCAACTTCTTGATCTCCACTCCCTGTAGCCTCACCGCTCCACCCGAGTTCCTCTCGTTCACACACATATATTCTGTCTTGCTGTGACTAACTTTCATTCCACTCCTTTCCAGAGCATACCTCCACCTCTCTAGATTTTCCTCTACCTGTTGTCTGCTCTCACTACAGATCACAATGTCATCCGCAAACATCATGGTCCATGGGGATTCCTGTCTAACCTCATCTGTCAGCCTACCCATCACCATTGCGAACAAGAAGGGGCTCAGAGCTGATCCCTGATGGAGTCCCACCTCCACCTTGAACTTCTCGGTTACCCCTACAGCACACCGTACCAGTGTCTCACAGCTGGCATGCATGTCCTGCACCAGTCTAACATACTTCTCTGCCACTCCAGACTTCCTCATACAATACCAGAGCTCCTCTCTTGGCACCCTGTCATATGCTTTTTCTAGGTCTACGAAAACGCAATGCAGCTCCCTCTGGCCTTCTCTGTACTTTTCTATTAGCATTCTCAACGCAAATACTGCATCTGTAGTACTCTTCCTAGGCATGAAGCCATACTGCTGTTCACAAATGCTGACTTCTGCTCTCAGTCTAGTTTCCACTACTCTTTCCCATAACTTCATTGTATGGCTCATCAACTTTATCCCTCTGTAGTTGCCACAATTCTGCACATCCCCTTTATTCTTAAAAATAGGCACCATCACACGTCGTCTCCATTCTTCAGGCATCTTCTCACTCTCTAAGATCCTGTTGAATAATCTAGTCAGAAAATCTACCGCTGCCTCTCCTAGACACTTCCACACCTCCACAGGTATATCATCAGGACCAACTGCTTTTCCACTCTTCATCCTCTTCAATGCCTTCCTCACTTCACTTTTACTCATTTTTGCTACTTTGTGGTCTACAATAATCACCTCTTCTACCCTTGCCTCTCTTTCATTTTCCACATTCATCAGCTCTTCAAAGTACTCTTTCCATCTTCCTGTCACTCTTCTAGCATCTGTCAATACATTTCCCTCTCTGTCCTTTATCACCCGGACCTGCTGTACATCCTTTCCATCTTTAGCTCTCTGTTTCGCCAACCTGTATAGATCATTTTCACCCTCCTTACTATCCAACCGAGCATACAAGTCATCATAAGCCCTTTGTTTTGCCTTTGCTACCTCTATCTTTACCTTTCGCCGCATCTCCCTGAACTCCTGTCTGTTCTCTTCAGTCCTCTCAGTATCCCACTTCTTCTTCGCTAACCATTTTCTCTGTATACACTCCTGCACTTCCTCATTCCACCACCAAGTCTCCTTATCTACTTTCCTTCCAGATGACACACCAAGTACTCTTCTACCTGTCTCCCTGATCACACTAGCTGTTCTTGTCCAATCATCTGGAAGCTCTCCCTGACCACCCAGACCCTTTCTCAACTCCTCCCTGAAAACCATGCAACACTCTGCTGCAATAATTAAATCATCTACCCAAAGCAAATCTTCTCCACGGCTCTAAACTCGTTCGTCGCCGCTACTTGGGGATCACCGGATGGCTTTCTCCCTCCGCTTCCTTACATTTTATGTCCGCTAGATGGCGGCATCTGACTGTGCACAGCGCTTGGAGCTCCAGCAGGTGATCTGGCCGCTGTGTATGAGAGGAATAAACGAGTGGGGCCGTGAGTGCAATAAATCCCCCTCCACTTCTTACATGGATGTTATCACCCTGTTACTGTATTTTAACGATACCGCTGTGTTTTCCACCTCAATGTTAAGCCGATTTTTAAACATTAAAAACCAAATTGCTCGATTCAGTGACACCGAGGCCCTGAGTGGAGGACTTATGGAGTTGACTCCTCCGCTTATTCATAAGTGCATGTCTGGTGCTCCCGGAGCTTCACGCCGACGTCACGGGGATCCGTGTCCGAAGAAGGTGCACCTTGGCCGGTCTGCGGGGTCCTGTTGAACGGAAGCTGAGACTGGCCCTTGGAAATAACACGGAAAATAATTGAGAGCATATTTCTCAGTTGACAACGCCCCCACTTGCTCTCATATTATTGGTATCTTTGCCCATTTACATCAAAATAAAATACTCATGACCCAAACAACAACTTTGAAAAATTCAACAACTTAAACTGCGATGCAGGCTTTGTCATAACATCTGCCGGCATCTCTTGTGTTGGACAATACTGTAGGGCTACCTTTCCACATATTTTCTTTGTGACATCTTAACACACTCTTCTGACTGACATATTTTCTGGGTATTGATTTTGATCACTTTGCCCAAGTCCTTCATTTTAAATCTAGCTGTAAGCATGATTTTCACCTCTTTCATTACTTCCTCATCACTCGCAGCTATGATTAAATCATCTACCCATATTATGATGATGACTTTGTCATTTTGGTTTTCTTTGACATAGACACAATGATCTGCTTCATTCTGAATAAAGTCGTTGTCAATCAAGTAAGAATGGAGCATCAGATTCCAATGACGACCTGCCAAATTTTCCTGAACTGATTTCTGCATGAACACCCTCACACTTGTCATATTTGCTGTTGGAGAAAATGTTTCCTCAAAATCCGTGCCATGCTTTTGACTGTAGCCCTTAGCAAAATAACGAGCTTTATATTTGTTTGTGCCAACTTCATTTCTTTTTAGCGCATACACCCACCCCCCCACCCCCACTGCACACTTGCCTTGGGGTAGCTGTGTTAGGGTCAAAGTGTTGTTCTCTCTCAATGACTCCATCTCGTCGTCCATAGATTTCATCCACTTGTCAGCATTGAGGGAACTCCTTGCCTCTTTAAATGTCTGTGGGACACCACACGCCAGTCTATAACAGTAGTCAATGTTAGTGAACACTTGGTCATCGTCAATAGCACTAGTCACATAACTATTAAAGTAACTGGGCTTCTTTTTGGTTCTAGTTGATCGTCTCACATTGTCTGCACTGCTTGGCTGTGTCACACGGTCAGATACGGGGCTGCCCATTTCCAAGGTGTACAAAGGTGTACAAGACAGTGGTGAGACCAGCGATGATGTATGGACTAGAAACTGTAGAAGAAGAAGAAGAAGAAGAAGAAGAAGAAGAAGAAGAAGAAGAAGAAGAAGAAGAAGAAGAAGTTAGAAAGAGAGGGTGGGGGGGAAGCAAACCTTCTCCACGGCTCTAAACTCGTTCGTCGCCGCTACTCGGGGAACACCGGATGGCTTTCTCCTTCCGCTTCCTTACATTTTATGTCCGCTAGATGGCGGCATCCGACTGTGCACAGCGCTTGGAGCTCCAGCAGGTGATCTGGCTGCTGTGTATGAGAGGAATAAACGAGTGGGGCCGTGAGTGCAATAAATCCCCCTCCACTTCTTACATGGATGTTATCACCCTGTTACTGTATTTTAACGATACCGCTGTTTTTTCGACCTCAATGTTAAGCCGATTTTTAAACATTAAAAAACCAGATTGCTCGATTCAGTGACACCGAGGCCGTGAGTGGAGGACTTATGGAATCGACTCCTCCGCTTATTCATATGTGCATGTCTGGTGCTCCCGGAGCTTCACGCCGACGTCACAGGGATCCGTGTCCGAAGAAGGTGCACCTTGGCCGGTCTGCGGGGTCCTGTTGACTGGGAAGTTGAGACTGGCCCTTGGAAATAAAACGGAAAATAATTGAGAGCATATTTCTCAGTTGACAACGCCCCCACTTGCTCTCATATTATTGGTATCTTTGCCCATTTACATCAAAATAAAATACTCATGACCCAAACAACAACTTTGAAAAATTCAACAACTTAAACTGCGATGCAGGCTTTGTCATAACATCTGCCGGCATCTCTTGTGTTGGACAATACTGTAGGGCTACCTTTCCACATATTTTCTTTGTGACATCTTAACACACTCTTCTGACTGACATATTTTCTGGGTATTGATTTTGATCACTTTGCCCAAGTCCTTCATTTTAAATCTAGCTGTAAGCATGATTTTCACCTCTTTCATTACTTCCTCATCACTCGCAGCTATGATTAAATCATCTACCCATATTATGATGATGACTTTGTTATTTTGGTTTTCTTTGACATAGACACAATGATCTGCTTCATTCTGAATAAAGTCATTGTCAATCAAGTAAGAATGGAGCATCAGATTCCAATGACGACCGGCTTGTTCAGGGACGTATAGTGACTTTTTAAGTTTACACACCAGCTTCTGTTTTTTATTTGTCACTTCATACCCTTCTGGTTGTTCTACACAGAGCTCACAATCTATGGGTGCATGAAGATAGGCTGTCTTTACATCCATTTGGTGTAAGAACAAATTTTCCGGAACTGATTTCTGCATAAACACCCTCACACTTGTCATATTTGCTGTTGGAGAAAATGTTTCCTCGAAATCCGTGCCATACTTTTGACTGTAGCCCTTAGCAACATACCGAGCTTTATATTTGTTTGTGCCATCTTCATTTCTTTTTAGCGCTTACGCCCCCCACCCCCCACCCCCACCCCCACTGCACACTTGCCTTGGGGTAGCTGTGTTAGGGTAAAAGTGTTCTTCTCTCTCAATGAGTCCATCTCTTCGTCCATAGATTTCATCCACTTGTCAGCATTAAGTGAACTCCTTGCCTCTTTAAATGTCTGTGGGACACCACACGCCAGTCTATAACAGTAGTCAATGTTAGTGAACACTTGGTCATCGTCAATAGTACTAGTCACATAACTATTAAAGTAACTGGGCTTCTTTTTGGTTCTAGTTGATCGTCTCACATTGTCTGCACTGCTTGGCTTTGTCACACGGTCAGATACGGGGTTGCCCATTACCAAGGTGTACAAAGGTGTACAAGACAGTGGTGAGACCAGCGATGATGTATGGACTAGAAACTGTTACAATGACAAAAAGACAGCAGGCAGAACTAGAGGTTGCAGATATGAAGATGTTGAGGTTCTCTTACGGAGTGACCAGGATTGATAGGATCAGGAATGAGTATCAGAGGAACAGCACATGTTCGATGTTTTGGAGAGAAGGTCAGAGAAGCCAGACTGAGATGGTTCGGTCATGTACAGAGGAGGGATAGAGAATATATTGGTAGACGGATGCTGGAATTGGAGCTGCAAGGCAAGAGGTCTCGAGGAAGACCAAAGAGAGGATTTATGGACGTGGTGAGAGAGGATATGAAGGTAGTTGGTGTGAGAGAGGAGGATACGGAGAATAGGGTTAGATGGAGAAAGTTGACTCGCTGTGGCCACACCTGACGGGAAAAGACAAAAGAAGAAGAAGAAGAAGAAGAAGAAGAAGAAGAAGAAGAAGAAGAAGAAGAAGAAGAAGAAGAAGAAGAAGAAGAAGGAGTAAGAAAGAGAGGTTGGGGGGGAAGCAAACCTTCTCCACGGCTCTAAACTCGTTCGTCGCCGCTACTCGGGGAATACCGGATGGCTTTCTCCCTCCGCTTCCTTACATTTTATGTCCGCTAGATGGCGGCATCCGACTGTGCACAGCGCTTGGAGCTCCAGCAGGTGATCTGGCCGCTGTGTATGAGAGGAATAAACGAGTGGGGCCGTGAGTGCAATAAATCCCCCTCCACTTCTTACATGGATGTTATCACCCTGTTACTGTATTTTAACGATACCGCTGTGTTTTCCACCTCAATGTTAAGCCGATTTTTAAACATTAAAAACCAAATTGCTCGATTCAGTGACACCGAGGCCGTGAGTGGAGGACTTATGGAGTTGACTCCTTCGCTTATTCATATGTGCATGTCTGGTGCTCCCGGAGCTTCACGCCGACGTCACGGGGATCCGTGTCCGAAGAAGGTGCACCTTGGCCGGTCTGCGGGATCCTGTTGACCGGAAGCTGAGACTGGCCCTTGGAAATAAAACGGAAAATAATTGAGAGCATATTTCTCAGTTAACAACGCCCCCACTTGCTCTCATATTATTGGTATCTTTGCCCATTTACATCAAAATAAAATACTCATGACCCAAACAACAACTTTGAAAAATTCAACAACTTAAACTGCGATGCAGGCTTTGTCATAACATCTGCCGGCATCTCTTGTGTTGGACAATACTGTAGGGCTACCTTTCCACATATTTTCTTTGTGACATCTTAACACACTCTTCTGACTGACATATTTTCTGGGTATTGATTTTGATCACTTTGCCCAAGTCCTTCATTTTAAATCTAGCTGTAAGCATGATTTTCACCTCTTTCATTACTTCCTCATCACTCGCAGCTATGATTAAATCATCTACCCATATTATGATGATGACCTTGTCATTTTGGTTTTCTTTGACATAAACACAATGATCTGCTTCATTCTGAATAAAGTCATTGTCAATCAAGTAAGAATGGAGCATCAGATCCCAATGACGACCGGCTTGTTCAGGGACGTATAGTGACTTTTTAAGTTTACACACCAGCTTCTGTTTTTTATTTGTCACTTCATACCCTTCTGGTTGTTCTACACAGAGCTCACAATCTATGGGTGCATGAAGATAGGCTGTCTTTACATCCATTTGGTGTAAGAACAAATTTTCCGGAACTGATTTCTGCATAAACACCCTCACACTTGTCATATTTGCTGTTGGAGAAAATGTTTCCTCGAAATCCGTGCCATACTTTTGACTGTAGCCCTTAGCAACATAACGAGCTTTATATTTGTTTGTGCCATCTTCATTTCTTTTTAGCGCATACGCCCCCCACCCCCCACCCCCACCCCCACTGCACACTTGCCTTGGGGTAGCTGTGTTAGGGTAAAAGTGTTCTTCTCTCTCAATGACTCCATCTCTTCGTCCATAGATTTCATCCACTTGTCAGCATTGAGGGAACTCCTTGCCTCTTTAAATGTCTAACTGATCATCATCATCATCATCATCATCATCATCATCATCATCATCATCATCATCATCATCATTATCATCATCATCCTGGTCTGAGCTCATCTCTGTCTGGGTTTGTTGCTCTGGAGATGGGTTCGACACAAATTTTAGCAGTCTGTTTTAGTACTCTTTCACTATTTGGATAATATACAAAATAAGCTGGACTATTTTTGTCATATCCAATGAAAACTCCCTTCTCACCTCTTGAGTCAAGTTTCTTTTTGTTGTGCTTGTATGCATAGCACACAGCACCAAACTTTTGCATTTGTGACACATTTGGTATCTTTCCCGTCAAGCCGAAACGCCCCCCCCCCACCACCACCACCACCACACACACATTAGCTCCTCCATTCATTCACATGTACACGCCGGCTGCTCCGGGAGAATGTTTTAATTTTTTCAACACTTATTGGGACTTGATGTTCATTTTTCAAAACTAAGGTTGTGTCATCTGCCAGCTGGCTAATAACAATTTCTGTCCCCAACATTATTTCTGTCCGACACACACACACACACACACACACACACACACACACACACAGACACACACACACACACACGCCTTAATTCCACTCTTTTATATACGCATGTCTGGAGTTCCGGGAGCTCGTTCTCAACGTTCTGGGGATAATCATAGCTGTGCTGATAGCATTAGCCGAAACGCCCCCCCCCCCCCCACACCACCACCACCACCACCACCACCCCCCACACACACATTAGCTCCTCCATTCATTCACATGTACACGCCGGCTGCTCCGGGAGCTCCACGCCGACGTTTCGGGGATCGATGTCCGGAGAAGGTGCACCATTGCCGGCCTGCGGTATCCTGTAGACCCCCCCCCTCCATACACACATGCAATACGCCTTGAAACGCATCGCTCGCACCGACGCGGGGAATCCTTTACCCTACTTCCACAACAACGGCGAGAATCACATTGCGTCGGCCGCCGTGAGGAAGAGGGGGGGGGGGGGGGGGCATTAAGGGGGGGAGAGAGAGAGACATGGAGATTTTCTCAGCCTCTCATTCTTTTTTTTTTTTTTTTAATTGAACATAAATAGTACACACAAATATACAAATGTACAAATAAACATGGCAAGGTAGAACTGAATGTCAATGAAACAACCAGGCATGAGGAAGCAATGGACATAAGGACATTCGTTCTGTATGTAATCAGAAGTTAATAGTGTTAACGGTTTGTGAGAAATTTACAATGCTAGACAAAAAAAGAAATTAAAAGGAAATAATTAAATCAATAGATAGACAAAATAAAAAATTAAAACGAAAAAAGATTGCAAGGGGAATACAACATGTAATTAAGTTGGCGATTCACAAGGAATCTCGGACATCAAACTGTATATTTTTTGTTGTTTATATATAAACATATACAAAACAAACATATGTTGTTTGTTGTTGTTTATTTTTGGGATATATTGAGGAATATTTGTTGGAAAGGAGTCACAATCGCTTTTTGATAATGTCGAAGTGTATAGGTGGCTATAGAATTTAAAGATTTCTGTGGAAATTATAGCCTCATCTGTAATTTCCTTGTTGTTAAGACGGGCTTCCGCTTTGCTCCGCTCCTCCGCTCCTCCGCTCTTCCGCTCCGGGCCCTGGAACTCCCGATCTGCGGGACTTCGGTGAATTCCGGGCCAGTCTTCTGCTCTTCTGCTCTCCTCCGCTTCTTCGCTCCCCCGCTTTGGACCCTGGAACTCCCGAACTGGGCCGGGCTTCTGCCCTCCGCCTCTCCTCTGCTCATCCGCTCCAGGCCCTGGCACTCCCTGTCATCCAGTCATTCGCATGTGCGTGCCCGGAAGTCCGGGAGCTCCACTCAAACGTCCGGGGGATAAGGGTAAGGGGTCCTGCTCCCCCCCCCCCCTCGCCGCCTCTGAGAAGAGAAAAATCTCCTCCGCTCCTCCGCTTCTCAGCTCCTCCGCTCCTCCGCTGCGGAACCAGGTACTACCGATCCGCCAGACTCAGGTGAATTGCGGACAGGGCTTTTGCTGTCCTCCGCTCCTCCGCTTTGGGCCCTGGAACTCCCGAACCGCTGGACATAAGCGAATCAAGGCCGGGCATCTGCCCTCCTCCGCTCCTCAGCTCATCCGCTCGTGGCCCTGGTACTCCCAGTCCGCGGGAACCCCCCCCCCACCCACCCACCCACCAAAACAAACTCTCACACACACATAAACACACGCACACACACACAAACACACACACACACACACACACACACACACACACACACACACCAACATACACACACACACACACACACACACAAAAACACACACACACACACCTGAACTCATCATAGCTGTGCTAATAGCATTGGCCGAAACGTATCCACAACAAAACAAACATTAGCTCATCCACTCATTCACATATGTGTGTGCCCAGAGGTACGGGAGCTCCAGTCATACGTCCGGGTGATCTATGTCCGGAGAAGGCTCATATTGGCCGGTCTAAGGGGTCCTGCTGCCCCCAAGCTTCCCCGCCTTTGAGAAGAGAAACATAACTCCGCTCCTCTGCTCCTCCGCTTCTCAACTCCTCTGCTCCTCCGCTATGGGCCCTGGTACTCCCGATCCTCCGAACTCAGGCGAATAGCGTGACGTGCTTCTGCTCTCCTATAAGCCCCTACACACTTCAAACACGGCTGTTATCACCCTGTTACTGCATTGCAATGACACCCATTTGCTTTTGATCTCAGTGTCTGCCACCGTAAGGAAAAAGCGGGGGGACGGGGGGGGGTGACGGGAGACATAAGGGCATTCGTTCTGTATGTAATCAGAAGTTAATAGTGTTAACGGTTTGCGAGAAATTTTTAATGCTGGACAAAAACAGAAAATTAAAAGGAAATAATTAAATAAATAGATAGAAAAATAAAATTAAAAACTAAAAAAAAAATTGCAAGGGGAATACAACATGTAATTAAGTTGGCCGTTCACAAGGAATCTCAGACATCAAACTGTTTCTAATTGAACATAAATAGTACACACAAATATACAAATGTACAAATAAACATGGCAAGGTAGAACTGAATGTCAATGAAACAACCAGGGATGAGGAAGCAACGGACATAAGGACATTTGTTCTGTATGTAATCAGAAGTTAATAGTGTTAACGGTTTGTGAGAAATTTACAGTGCTAGACAAAAAAAAGAAATTAAAAGGAAATAATTAAATCAATAGATAGACAAATAAAAAATTCAAACGAAAAAAAAATTGCAAGGGGAATATAACATGTAATTAAGTTGTTGTTTTTTTTTTCCAAAAAAAAGGAATCTCAGACATGGGTAACTGTATATTTTTTAGTTTTTGGATTTTTCCATAAGTTTTAAGGATTTTTTTTTATAATTCAAAATCGTTTATGAAGAAATTAAAATTTGGGGAGCATTTTTGCATTCTGTTTTTGTGAATGAAGAACTTGGCCAGGCCTAAAAGAACATTGACATAGAGTTCATCTGTCATGTTGCTTATAAGTAAACCAAATGTGATATCATCTTTTGAGAGGGAAACTGGTGATGAGGGAATGAGAATGAGAAAAAATATATGGTCAGTGGTTTCAATGTTGTCTTCACAAAATGTACAAATATTATCTTCAAAAGTAAAGCGTACCCGCAATAATTCCTTAGATGGGTAGATGTCATTCATAATTTAGAAGTGGGTCTCTTCTTGCCTTGGGGGGTATGGGTAGAGTCAGACACATAGTTTGCAGCGTGGCAATCGATTCCTTATCAAATTTATTTCAAATGTTATTTTTGTTTTGACGTCCAGGGAACAAGTTTCCTGTGAAACATGTCCTAATAAAGGAGTTGCTGCACTTTCTGTCCAGAATTGAGATTCCCTGGAGTGATAGTCGGGGTAACTGTGGTTGTACGGTTCGGTGCGTCATTATATTTTTGGTCAGGAATACAAATTGTCGAGGCAGTGCGTTTCGTGACTTTATCAACTCTAATATGGGAGGCTTAAATCTGTGTGTAGTACAGAACTGTTCATAGTCTAGACGACTGCCATTGTCATCCATCAAGTCAATTATTGACCATATACCTTTCTCAAAGCATTCCTTGTAAAACAGAGGTTTGTTGCCACGCAGTACATATCTATTGTTCCAAATTATTGTACTGTGTGGTGAGAAATTGTGTACATATATCATTTTCCAGTATAATAGCATTTGTTTATGGAACTCTGAAAATTGGACAGGAATCTTGTTGATATCCAAGTCAGAGATAAGGAGAAGACTTAGGCTGCCGACTATGTTGAATAAGTAGTTTGGAGTACAATACCAGAAAGAATGATGATGTTTGATCCAGGATTTCAACCAGTTCACCTTCAATGTCCCATTCAGGCAGTCCAACTCTATCACTTTCAGCCCTCCTTCACTTGTTTCTTTCACCATATGAGAGTTTTTTAGATGGTGTGGTCTGTTCCTCCAGATAAAGTTGAAATTTATTTGGTTAATAGATTTTATGAGTTGATTTGGAGCAGCATTGGAATACACTGGGTATATACATCTGGATAAACATTCCATTTTAGTCAAATATATCGGGCCTAATATTGATAAATCTCTTTGGAGCAATATATTCAATTTAGCTTTACTTTGATTCAGTTTAGATTCAATGTTCCTGGATTGATTTAACTTTTGGTCCTTAGATAGGAAAATGCTCAAGTATTTTATTTCTGATTTGATAGGAACATTACTGATTTCCTTTAGTGGTGAGTCATGCAGCTCAAGAAGTTTGCATTTCTTTAAGTTTAATGACAATCCTGAAGCCTTGGAGAATGTTTTAATTTTTTCAACGCTTATTGGGACTTGATGTTCATTTTTCAAAACTAAGGTTGTGTCATCTGCCAGCAGGCTAATAACAATTTCTGTCCCCGACATTATTTCTGTCCCACACATACACACACACACACACACACACACACACACACACACACACACACACACACACACACACACACAGACACACTCACACACACCTTAATTCCACTCTTTTATATACGCATGTCTGGAGTTCCGGGAGCTCGTTCTCAACGTTCTGGGGATAATCATAGCTGTGCTGATAGCATTAGCCGAAACGCCCCCCCACACCACCACCACCCCACACACACACATTAGCTCCTCCATTCATTCACATGTACACGCCGGCTGCTCCGGGAGCTCCACGCCGACGTTTCGGGGATCGATGTCCGGAGAAGGTGCACCATTGCCGGTCCGCGGTGTCCTGTAGACCCCCCCCTCCATACACACATGCAATACGCCTTGAAACGCATCGCTCGCACCGGCGTCCTACTGCCCCTAAACTTCCCATCCTCTGCCATTGAGAAGAGAAACATTACCTCCGCTCCTCCATTCCTCCGCTTCTCCGCTCCACCGCTCCTCCGCTCCTCCGCTCCTCCGCGATGGGCCCTGGTACCCCCCCCCACCTAAACAAACTCTCACACATACACACACGAACACAATCACACAGACACAAAAACAAACACACACACACACACACACACACACACACACCTTAACTCATCTTAGCTGTGCTAATAGCATTAGCCGAAACGCATCCACAACCAAACAAACATTAGCTCATCCACTCATTCACATGTGTGTGCCCAATGGTCCGGCAGCTGCAATCATACTACCGGGTGATCTATGTCCGGAGAATGCTCACATTAGCCCGTCTAAGGGGTTCTTCTGCCCCCAAGCTTCCCCGCCTCTGAGAGAAGAAACATTACCTCCGCTCCTCTGCTCCTCCGCTTCTCAGCTCCACCGCTCCTCCGCGATGGGCCCTGGTACTCCCCCCCCTCCCCCCCACCTAAACAAACTCTCACACAAAATCACTCACACACACACAAAAACACACAAACACACACACACACACACATACACACACACCTGAACTTACAATAGCTGTGCTAATAGCATTAGCCGAAACGCATTCACAACCAAACAAACATTAGCTAAACCACTCATTCACATGTGTGTGCCCAATGGTACTCCCTGTCCACGACCCCCCCCCCCACCAAAAGAGCCTCTCACACACACACACACACACAAAGACACTCACACACACACAGACACACACATAATCACATACACATACCTTAAGTCTTCATAGCTGTGCTAATAGCTTTAGCCGAAACGCATCCACAACCAAACAAACATTAGCTCATCCACTCATTCACATGTGTGTGCCCTGGTACTCCGTGTCCGCGACCCCCCCCCCCACCAAAACAAACTATCACACACATACACAAAGACACTCACACACACACACACACTGACACACATACACACATTAAGTCATCATAGCTGTGCTAGTAGCATTAGCCGAACGCATCCACAACCAAACAAACATTAGCTCATCCACTCATTCACATGTGTGTGCCCAATGGTCCGCTTCTCCGCTCCACCGCTCCTCCACTATGGGCCCTGGTACTCCCGATCCGCCGGACTCAGGAGAATTAAGAATAAGAATCAGAACAACTTTATTAATCCCGAAGGAAATTGCAGTGCCAGAGTTACAGAAAATATAACAGTAATAAATAATAAAAGAAAGGCAGAATTATAAATAAAAATAAACTATAAACTATAAAGTGTTTCAGTGAAACTATAGAGTGTCTTAGTAAGCACTGATAAAACTATAAGTGTCTTAGTAACAAGTGGGGTAAGGAGTGCGCAATAGTATGATAGAAGGGAACATTATAGTGTAGCTGTTATGAGATGAGATGAAATATTGCACAATGTAGCTGTTATGAGATGAAATATTGCACAGTTTCTGAATATTGCACAGAAATGAGATATTGCACATTTTTGTTTGTTTTTAAGTTAAAGATAGGTTTTTATGGTTGCCGGCGGCTGAATGGGACGTGCTTCTGCCCTCCATCCGCTCCACAGCTCATCCGCTCCAGGCCCAGCTACCCCCTGTCCGCGCCCCCCCCCCACCTAAACAAACTGTCACACACATATACACAATCGCACACACAAACACACACACACACACACACACAAGAACACACAAACACACAAGAACACACAAACACACAAACACACACACACACACACACACCTTAAGTCATCATACCTGTGCTAATAGCTCCCAAGCTTCCCCGCCTCTGAGAGGAGAAACAATACCTCCGCTACTCCGCTTCTCAGCTCCACCGCTCCTCCGCTATGGGCCCTGGTAACCCCCCCACCTAAACACACTCACACACACACAAAAACACACAAACACACACACGCACACACACACACATACACACACACAAACACACACACAAACACACACACAAACCGGGCCGGGCATCTGCCCTCCTCCGCTCCTCAGCTCATCTGCTCGAGGCCCTGGTACTCCCTGTCCGCGACCCCCCCCCCACCTAAACAAACTCACACACACACACACACACGAACACACACACAGACACACACACACACACACCTTAACTCATCATAGCTGTGCTAATAGCATTAGCCGAAACGCATCCACGACCAAACAAACATTAGCTCATCCACTCATTCACATGTGTGTGCCCAATGGTCCGGGAGCTCCAATCATACGTCCGGGGGATCTATGTCCGGAGAATGTGAGCATTAGCCCGTCTAAGGGGTTCTTCTGCCCCCAAGCTTCCCCGCCTCTGAGAGAAGAAACATTACCTTCGCTCCTCTGCTCCTCCGCTTCTCAGCTCCACCGCTCCTCCGCTATGGGCCCTGGTACTCCCCCTCCCCCCCCCACCTAAACAAACTCTCACACAAAATCACTCACACACACACAAAAACACACAAACACACACACACACACATACACACACACCTTAACTCATCATAGCTGTGCTAATAGCTTTAGCCGAAACGCATCCACAACCAAACAAACATTAGCTCATCCACTCATTCACATGTGTGTGCCCTGGTACTCCGTGTCCGCGACCCCCCCCCCCCCCACCAAAACAAACTATCACACACATACACAAAGACACTCACACACACACACACACACTGACACACATACACACATTAAGTCATCATAGTTGTGCTAATAGCATTAGCCGAAATGCATCCACAACCAAACAAACATTAGCTCATCCACTCATTCACATGTGTGTGCCCAATGGTTCGCTTCTCCGCTCCACCGCTCCTCCGCTATGGGCCCTGGTACTCCCGATCCGCCGGACTCAGGAGAATTATGGGACGTGCCTTTGCCCTCCATCCGCTCCACAGCTCATCCGCTCCAGGCCCAGCTACCCCCTGTCCGCGCCCCCCCCCCACCTAAACAAATTGTCACACACATATACACAAACGCACACACAAACACACACACACACACACACACAAGAACACACAACACACAAACACACAAACACACACACACACACACACACCTTAAGTCATCATACCTGTGCTAATAGCTCCCAAGATTCCCCGCCTCTGAGAGGAGAAACAATACCTCCGCTACTCCGCTCCTCCGCTTCTCAGCTCCACCGCTCCTCGGCTATGGGCCCTGGTACCCCCCCCCCCCACCTAAACACACTCACTCACACACAAAAACACACAAACACACACACGCACACACACACACACATACACAAACACACCTTAACTCATCATAGCTGTGCTAATAGCATTAGCCGAAACGCATCCACTACCAAACAAACATTAGCTCATCCACTCATTCACATGTGTGTGCCCAATGGTCCGGGAGCTCCAATCATACGTCCGGGGGATCTATATCTGGAGAAGGCTCACAGTGGCTGGTCTAAAGCGTCCTACTGCCCCCAAACTTCCCATCCTCTACCTTTGAGAAGAGAAAAATGACCTCCGCTCCTCCATTCCTCCGCTTCTCCGCTCCACCGCTCTTCCGCGATGGGCCTTGGTACCCCCCCTCCACCTAAACAAACTCTCACACACACACACATGACCACCCTCACACAGACACAAAAACAAACAAACAGACACACACACACACACACACACACACACACCTTAACTCATCATAGCTGTGCTAATAGCATTAGCCGAAACGCATCCACAACCAAACAAACATTAGCTCATCCACTCATTCACATGTGTGTGCCCAATGGTCCGGGAGCTCCAATCATACGTTCGGGGGATCTATGTCCGGAGAATGCTCACATTAGCCCGTCTAAGGGGTTCTGATGCCCCCAAGCTTCCCCGCCTCTGAGAGGAGAAACTATACGTCTGCTACTCCGCTCCTCCGCTCCTCCACTTCTCAGCACCACTGCTCCTCCGCTTTGGGCCCTGGAATTCCCGAACCGCTGGACATAAGCGAATCAAGGCCGGGCATCTGCCCTCCTCCGCTCCTCAGCTCATCTGCTCGAGGCCCTGGTACTCCCTGTCCGCGACCCCCCCCCCACCTAAACAAACTCACACACACACACACACACACGAACACACACACAGACACACACACACACACACCTTAACTCATCTTAGCTGTGCTAATAGCATCAGCCGAAACGCATCCACAACCAAACAAACATTAGCTCATCCACTCATTCACATGTGTGTGCCCAATGGTCCGGCAGCTCCAATCATACGACCGGGGGATCTATGTCCGGAGAATGCTCACATTAGCCCGTCTAAGGGGTTCTGCGCCCAAGCTTCCCCGCCTCTGAGAGAAGAAACATTACCTCCGCTCCTCCGCTCCTCCGCTTCTCAGCTCCACCGCTCCTCCGCTATGGGCCCTGGTACTCCCCCCCCCCACCTAAACAAACTCTCACACAAAATCACTCACACACACACAAAAACACACAAACACACACACACACACACATACACACACACCTTAACTCATCATAGCTGTGCTAATAGCATTAGCCGAAACGCATCCACAACCAAACAAACATTAGCTCATCCACTCATTCACATGTGTGTGCCCTATGGTACTCCCTGTCCGCGACCCCCCCCCACCAAAAGAGCCTCTCACACACACAAAGACACTCACACACACACAGACACACATATACACTCATACACACACCTTAAGTCTTCATAGCTGTGCTAATAGCTTTAGCCGAAACGCATCCACAACCAAACAAACATTAGCTCCTCCACTCATTCACATGTGTGTGCCCTGGTACTCCTTGTCCGTGACCCCCCCCCCCCCCTACCAAAACAAACTATCACGCACATACACAAAGACACTCACACACACACACACACTGACACACATACACACATTAAGTCATGATAGCTGTGCTAATAGCATTAGCCGAAATGCATCCACAACCAAACAAACATTAGCTCATCCACTCATTCACATGTGTGTGCCCAATGGTCCGCTTCTCCGCTCCACCGCTCCTCCGCTATGGGCCCTGGTACTCCCCCCCCCCACCTAAACAAACTCTCACACAAAATCACTCACACACACACAAAAACACACAAACACACACACACACACACATACACACACACCTTAACTCATCATAGCTGTGCTAATAGCATTAGCCGAAACGCATCCACAACCAAACAAACATTAGCTCATCCACTCATTCACATGTGTGTGCCCTATGGTACTCCCTGTCCGCGACCCCCCCCCCACCAAAAGAGCCTCTCACACACACAAAGACACTCACACACACACAGACACACATATACACTCATACACACACCTTAAGTCTTCATAGCTGTGCTAATAGCTTTAGCCGAAACGCATCCACAACCAAACAAACATTAGCTCCTCCACTCATTCACATGTGTGTGCCCTGGTACTCCTTGTCCGTGACCCCCCCCCCCCCCCCTACCAAAACAAACTATCACGCACATACACAAAGACACTCACACACACACACACACTGACACACATACACACATTAAGTCATGATAGCTGTACTAATAGCATTAGCCGAAATGCATCCACAACCAAACAAACATTAGCTCATCCGCTCATTCACATGTGTGTGCCCAATGGTCCGCTTCTCCGCTCCACCGCTCCTCCGCTATAGGCCCTGGTACTCCCGATCCACAAACACACACAAACACACACACACACACACAAGAACACAAAAACACACAAACACACAAACACCCACACACACACACACCTTAAGTCATCATAGCTGTGCTAATAGCATTAGCCGAAACGCATCCACAACCAAACAAACATTAGCTCGTCCACTCATTCAAATGTATGTGCCCAGAGGTCCTGGATCTCCGGTCATACGTCCGGGGCATCTAATTCCGGAGAAGGCTCACATTTGCCGGTCTAAGGGGTCCTGCTGCCCCCAAGCTTCCCCGCCTTTGAGAAGAGAAATATAATATCGCTCCTCCGCTCCTCCGCTTCTCAACACCTCCGCTCCTCCGCTATTGGCCCTGGTACTCCCGATCCTGCAAACTCAGGAGAATTGCGAGAGGTGCTTCTGCTCTCCTCCACTCCTCCGCTTCTCCGCTCCTCCGCTTTTCCGCTTTGGGCCCTGGAACTCCCGAACCGCTGGATATAAGGGAATCACGGGCTGGGCTTATGCCCTCCTCTGCTCCTCAGCTCATCCGCTCGAGGCCCTGGTACTCCCTGTCCGCGACCCCCCCCCACCTAAACAAACTCTCACACACACACACAGACACACTCACACACACACACACACACACACACACATACACGCACACCTTAACTCATCATAGCTGTGCTAATAGCATTAGCCGAAACGCATCCACAACTAAACAAACATTAGCTCTTCCACTCATTCACATGTGTGTGCCCAATGGTCCGGGAGCTCCAATCATACGTCCGGGGGATCTATGTCCGGAGAATGCTCATATTAGCCCATCTAAGGGGTTCTGCTGCCCCCAAGCTTCCCCGCCTCTGAGTGGAGAAACAATACTTCCGCTACTCCGCTCCTCCGCTTCTCAGCTCCACCGCTCTTCCGCTATGGGCCCTGGTACTCCCCCCCTCCACCTAAATAAACTCTCACACATACACACACAAGAACACACTGACACACAAACACACAAAGACACACACACAGCTCAGCTCCACCGCTCCTCCGCTTTGGGCCCTGGAATTCCCGAACCGCTTGACATAAGCGAATCACGGGCCGGGCTTCTGCCCTCCTCCGCTCCTCAGCTCATCCGCTCTTGGCACTGGTACTCCCTGTCCGCGACCCCCCCCCCCCCACCAAAACAACCTCACTCACACAAACACACAAAGACACTCACACACACACACAGACACACACACACCTTAAGTCTTCATAGCTGTGCTAATAGCGTTAGCCGAAAAGCATCCACAACCAAACAAACATTAGCTCATCCAATCATTCACAAGTATGTACCAAGAGGTCCGGGAGCCCCGGTCATACGTCCGGGAGAGCTATGTCCATAGAAGGCTCATATTGGCCAGTCTAAGGGGTCCTGCTGCCCCAAAGCTTCCCCGCCTTTGAGAAGAGAAACATAAGTCTGCTCCTCCGCTCCTCCGCTCCTCCGCTCCACCGCTCCACCGCTTCTCCGTTCTTCCACTCATCCGCTCCGCCGCTGATCCGCTCCGGGCCTTAGTACTCCAGAACTGCTGGACATAAGCGAATCAGGCTCCAAGCCCTGTTACTCCCTATCCGCGGGACTCTGTCGAAATATGGACCGTGCTTCCCCTCTCCTCCACTCCTCCGCTCCTCCGCTCTTCCGCTCCTCCTCTCCTCCGCTCCTCCGCTTCTCCGCTCCTCCGCTCCTCCGCTCCTCCGCTCCTGGCCCTGGTACTCCTGAACTGCTGGACATAAGCGATTCAGGCTCCAAACCCTGGTACTCCCCTTCCGCGGGACTCAGGCGAATTGTCGGACGGGCTTCCGCTCTCCTCCGCTCCTCCGCTCCTCTGCTCTTCCGCTCCTCCGCTCCTCCGCTCCTCCGCTCCTCCGCTCCTCCGCTTCTCCGTTCTTCCGCTCATCCGCTCCGCCGCTCATCCGCTGCTGGCCCTGGTACTCCTGAACTGCTGGACCTGGGCGAATCAGGCTCCAGGCCCTGGTACTCCCTCTCCGCGGGACTCAGGTGAATTGTCGGCCGGGCTTCCGCTCTCCTCCGCTTCTCTTCTCATCCGCTCCTCCGCTCCTCCGCTCAAGTTCCTGGTACTCCTGACCGTTGGATATAAGTGAACCTGCTCAAGGCCCTGGTACTCCCAATCCGCGGGACTCTGGCGAAATGTGGACCGTGCTTTCCCTCTCCTCCGCTCCTCCACTCATCCGCCCCTCCGCTCCTTTGCTCCTCCGCTCCTCCGCAATGGCCCTGGTACTCCTGAACTGCTGAACATCATTTAATCACGCTACAGGCCCTGGTACTCCCTTTCTCCGGTATTTAGGCATATTGTGGTCCATGCTTACGCTCTCCTCCGCTCCTCCGCGCCTCTGCTCCTCCGCTCCTCCGCTCCTCCGCTTCTCCGTTCTTCCGCTCATCCGCTCTGCCGCTCATCCGCTACTGGCCCTGGTACTCCTGAACTGCTGGACCTGGGTGAATCAGGCTCCAGGCCCTGGTACTCCCTCTCCGCGGGACTCAGGTGTATTGTCGGCCGGGCTTCCGCTCTCTTCCGCTTCTCCTCTCATCCGCTCCTCCGCTCCTCCGCTCCTCCGCTCCTTTGCTCCTCCGCTCCACCGCTTCTCCGTTCTTCCGCTCATCCGCTCTGCCGCTCATCCGCTCCTGTCCCTGGTACTCCTGAACTGCTGGACATAAGCGATTCAGGCTCCAGACCCTGGTACTCCCCTTCCGCGGGACTCAAGCGAATTGTCGGCCGGGCTTCCGCTCACCTCCGCTCCTCCGCTCCTCCGCTCCTCCGCTCCTCCGCTCCTCCTCTCTGGGCCCTGGTACTCCTGAACTGCTTGCCATAGGCATATAAGGCTCCAGGCCCTGGTGCTCCCAATCCGCGGGCTTCCGCTCACCTCCGCTCCTCCGCTCATCCGCTCCTCCGCTCCCCCGCTCCTCCGCTCAAGGCCCTGGTACTCCCGAACCGCTGGACATAAGCGAATCATGCTCCAGTTTCCTGGTACTCCCTATTCGTGTGACTTAGGCGAATTGTCGGCCGGGCTTCCGCTCACCTCCGCTCCTCCGCTCATCCGCTCCTCCGCTCCTCCGCTCCTCCGCTCCTCCGCTCTTCTGCTCATCTGCTCCTCCGCTCCCCCGCTCCAGGCCCTGGTACTCCCAATCCGCGGGACTAAGGCAAAAAGTGGGCCGGGCTTCCGCTCTCCTCCGCTCCTCCGCTCCTCCACTCATCCAACCCTCCGCTCGTCCGCTCCTCCGCACCTGGCCCTGGTACTCCTGAATTGTTGAACATCATTAAATCACGCTTCAGGCCCTGGTACTCCCTCTAAGCGGGACTCAGGCGAATTGCCGGCCGGGCCTCCGCTCTCCTCCGCTCCTCCGCTCCTCCGCTCCTCCACTCCTCCGCTCCTCCGCTCCTCCGCTCCTCCGCTCCTCCTCTCTGGGCCCTGGTACTCCTGAACTGCTTACCATAGGCATATCAGGCTCCAGGCCCTGGTACTCCCAATCCGCGGGACTAAGGCAAAAAGTGGGCCGGGCTTCCGCTCTCCTCCGCTCCTCCGCTCCTCCACTAATCCAACCCTCCGCTCGTCCGCTCCTCCGCACCTGGCCCTGGTACTCCTGAATTGTTGAACATCATTAAATCACGCTTCAGGCCCTGGTACTCCCTCTAAGCGGGACTCAGGCGAATTGCCGGCCGGGCCTCCGCTCTCCTCCGCTCCTCCGCTCCTCCGCTCCAGCCCTGGTACTCCTGAACTGCTGGATATCATTAAACCACGCTTCTGGTCCTGGTACTCCCTTTCCGCGGGACTCAGGCGAATTGTCGGCCGGATTCCGCTCTCCTCCGGTCCTCCGGTCCTCCGGTCCTCCGGTCATCCGGTCCTCCGCTCCTCCGCTCCTCCGCTCCTCCGTTCCGGCCCTGGTACTCCTGAACTGCTGGACATAAGCGAATCAGGCTCAAGGCCCTGGTACTCCTTCTCCGCGGGACTTAGGCGAATTGTCGGCCGGGCTTCCGCTCACCTCCGCTCCTCCGCTCATCCGGTCCTCCACTCATCCGCCCCTCCGCTCCTTCGCTCCTCCGCACCTGGCCCTGGTACACCTGCATTGCTGAACATCATTAAATCACGTTTATGGCCCTGGTACACCCTCTCCGCTGGAGTCAGGCGAATATTCGACCGGGCTTCCGCTCTCCTAAGCTCATCCGCTCATCCGCTCGTCCGCTCCTCCGCTGTGGGCCCTGGTACTCCGGAACCGCAGGACATAAGCGATTCAGGCTCCAGGCCCTGGTACTCCCTTTCCGCGGGACTCAGGCAAATTGTCGGCCGGATTCCGCTCTCCTCCGCTCATCCGCTCCTCCGCTCCACCACTTAAACGTTCTTCTGCTCATCCGCTCCTCCGCTTCGGGCCCTGGTACTCCTGAACTGCTAGACATAATCGAATCAGGTACCAGGCCTTGGTACTCCCTCTCCGCGGGACTTAAGCGAATTTTCGGCCGGGCTTCTGCTCACCTCCGCTCCGCCGCTCATCCGCTCCTCCGCTCCTCCGCTCCTCCGCTCTTCTGCTCATCTGCTCCTCCGCTCCCCCATTCCGGGCCCTGGTACTCCCAATCCGCGGGACTTAGGCGAATTGTCGGCCGGGCTTCCGCTCTCCTCCGCTTCTCCTCTCATCCGCTCCGCCGCTCCTCCGCTTCAGGCCCTAGTACTCCTGAACTGCTAGACATAAGCGAATCAGGCTCCAGGTCCTGGTACTCCCTCTCCGCGGGACTCAGGCGAATTGCCGGCCGGGCTTCCGCTCTCCTCCGCTCCTTCGCTCCTCCGCTGCTCCGCTCCTCCGTTCTGGCCCTGGTACTCCTGAACTGCTGGACATAAGCGAATTAGGTTCCAGGCCCTGGTACTCCCTCACCGCGGGACTTAGGCGAATTTTTGGCCGGGCTTCCGCTCTCCTCCGCTCTTCCGCTCCTTCGGTCATCCGCTCATCCGCTCCGGGCCCTGGTACTCCGGACCGCTTGACATAAGTGAATCAGGCTCCCAGCCCTGGTACTCACAATCCGCGCGACATAGGGGAAATGTGGGCCGGGCTTCCGCTCTCCTCCGCTCCTCCGCTCCTCCGCTCCTCCGCTCATCCGCTCCTCCGCTCATCCGCTAATCCGCTCCTCCGCTCCTCCGATCCTCCGCTACAGGCCCTGGTACTCCTGAACTGCTGGACATAAGTGAATCAGGCTCCAGGCCCTGGTACTCCCTCTCCGCGGGACTCAGGCGAATTGCCGGCCGGGCTTCCGCACTCCTCCACTCCTCCGCTCATCCACTCATCCGCCCCTCCGCTCCTCCGCTCCTCCGCACCTGGCCCTGGTACTCCTGAATTGCTGAACATCATTAAATCACGATTAGGGCCTGGTACTCCCTTTCCGCGGGACTCAGGCGAATTGTCGGCAGGATTCCGCTCTCCTCCGCTCCTCCGCTCCACGGCTCCTCCCCACCTCCGCTCCTCCGCTCCTCCGCTCCTCCGCTTCTCCGCTCCTCCACTCCTCCGCTCCTCCGCTTCTCCTCTCATCCACTCCTCCGCACCTCCGCTCCGGGCCCTGGTACTCCTGAACTGCTGGACATAAGCGAATCAGGCTCCAGGCCCTGGTACTCCCTTTCCGCGGGACTTAGGCGAATATTCGGCCGGGCTTTCGCTCATTCCGGCTCCTCCGCTCCTCCGCTCCTCCGCTCCTCCGCTCCTCCGCTCCTCCGCTCCTCCGCTCTGGGCCCTGGTACTCCTGAACTGCTTGCCATAAGCGAATCAGGCTCCAGTCCCTGGTACTCCAGATCCGCGGAACTAAGGCAAAAAGTGGGCCGGGCTTCCGCTCTCCTCCGCTCCTCCGCTCCTCCACTTATCCAACCCTTCGCTCGTCCTCTCCTCCGCACCGGGCCCTGGTACTCCCGAATTGTTGAACATCATTAAATCACGCTTCAGGCCCTGGTACTCCCTCTAAGCGGGACTCAGGCGGATTGCCGGCCGGGCCTCCACTCTCCTCCGCTCCTCCGCTCCTCCGCTCCTCCGCTCCTCCGCTCCTGCGCTCCAGCCCTGGTACTCCTGAAGTGCTGGACATCATTGAATCACGCTTCTGGCCCTGGTACTCCCTTTCCGCGGGACTCAGGCGAATTGTCGGCCGGATTCCGCTCTCCTCCGCTCATCCGCTCCTCCGCTCCTCCGTTCCGGCCCTGGTAGTCCTGAACTGCTGGACATAAGCGAATCAGGCTCCTGGCCCTGGTACTCCCTCTCCGCGGGACTTAGGCGAATTTTCGGCCGGGTTTCCGCTCTCCTCCGCTTCTCCTCTCATCCGCTCCTCCGCACCTCCGCTCCGGGCCCTGGTACTCCTGAACATCTAGACATAAGCGAATCAGGCTCCAGGCCCTGGTACTCCCTTTCCGCGGGACTTAGGCGAATTGTCGGCCGGGCTTCCGCTCTCCTCCGCTTCTCCTCTCATCCGCTCCGCCGCTCGTCCGCTTCGGGCCCTGGTACTCCTGAACTGCTAGACATAAGCGAATCAGGCGCCAGGTCCTGTTACTCCCTCTCCGCGGGACTTAGGCGAATTGTTTGCCGGGCTACCGCTCTCCTCCGCTCCTCCGCTCTTCCGCTCCCCCGCTCCGGGCCCTGGTACTCCGGACCGCTTGACATAAGTGTATCAGGCTCCAAGCCCTGGTACTCCCAATCCGCGGGACATAGGGGAAATGTGGGCCGGCCTTCCGCTCTCCTCCGCTCCTCCGCTCCTCCGCTCTAGGCCCTGGTACTCCTGAACTGCTTGCCATAAGCGAATCAGGCTCCAGGCCCTGGTACTCCCAATCCGCGGGACTCAGGCGAAATGTGGGCCGGGCTTCCGCTCTCCTCCGCACCTCCACTCCTCCGCTCATCCGCCCCTCCGCTCCTCCGCTCCTCCGCTCCGCCGCTCTGGGCCCTGGTACTCCTGAACTCCTTGCCATAAGCGAATCAGGCTCCAGGCCCTGGTACTCCCAATCCGCGGGACTCAGGCGATATGTGGGCCGGTCTTCCGCTTTCCTCCCCACCTCCGTTCCTCCACTTATCCGCCCCTCCGCTCCTCCGCACCTGGGCCTGGTACTCCTGAATTGCTGAACATCAATAAATCACGCTTCTGGCCCTGGTACTCCCTCTCCGCTGGACTCAGGCGAATTGTCGGCCGGATTCCGCTCTCCTCCGCTCATCCGCTCCTCCGCTCCACCGCTTAAACGTTATTTTGCTCATCCGCTCCTCCGCTCCTCCGCTCCTGGCCATGGTACTCCTGAACTGCTGGACATAAGCGAATCAGGCTCCAGGACTTGGTACTCCCTCTCCGCGGGACTCAGGCGAATTGCCGACCGGGCTTCCGCTCACCTCAGCTCATCCGCTCCTCCGCTCCTCCACTCCTCCGCTCCTCCGCTCCTGCGCTCCTCCGTTCCTCCGCTCCGGCCCTGGTACTCCTGAACTGCTGGACATAGCGAATCAGGCTCCTGGCCCTGGTACTCCCTCTCCGTGGGACTTAGGCGAATTGTTGGCCGGGCTTCCGCTCTCCTCCGCTCCTCCGCTCCTCCGCACCTGGGCCCGGTTCTCCTGAACTGCTTGCCATAAGCGAATCAGGCTCCAGGCCCTGGTACTCCCTTTCCGCGGGACTCAGGCGAGATGTCGGCCGGATTCCGCTCTCCTCCGCTCATCCGCTCCTCCGCTCCACCGCTTAAACGTTCTTCTGCTCATCCGCTCCTCCGCTCCTCCGCTCCGGCCCTGGTACTCCCCCTAACTGCTGGACATAAGCGAATCAGGCTCCAGGACTTGGTACTCCCTCTCCGCGGGACTCAGGCAAATTGCCGGCCGGGCTTCCGCTCTCCTCAGCTCATCCGCTTATCCGCTCCTCCGCTCCTCCGCTCCTCCGCTCCTCCGTTTCTCCGCTCCGGCCCTGGTACTCCTGAACTGCTGGACATAGCGAATCAGGCTCCTGGCCCTGGTACTCCCTCTCCGCGGGACTTAGGCGAATTGTTGGCCGGGCTTCCGCTCTCCTCCGCTCCTCCGCTCCTCCGCTCCTCCGCTCCTCCGCTCTAGGCCCGGTTCTCCTGAACTGCTTGCCATAAGCGAATCAGGCTCCAGGCCCTGGTACTCCCTTTCCGCGGGACTCAGGCGAGATGTCGGCCGGATTCAGCTCTCCTCCGCTCGTCCGCCCCTCCGCTCCACCGCTTAAACGTTCTTCTGCTCATCCGCTCCTCCGCTCCTCCGCTCCGGCCCTGGTACTCCCCCTAACTGCTTGCCATAAGCGAATCAGGCTCCAGGCCCTGGTACTCCCTCTCCGCTGGACTAAGGCGAATTGTCGGCCGGGCTTCCGCTCTCCTCCGCTCCTCCGCTCCTCCGCTCCTCCGCTCCTCCGCTCCTCCGCTCCTCCGCTCCTCCGCTCCTCCGCTCCTCTGCTCCTCCGCTCTGGGCCCTAGTACTCCTGAACTGCTTGCCATAAGCGAATCAGGCTCCAGGCCCTGGTACTCCCAATCCGCGGGACTCAGGCGAAATGTGGGCCGGGCTTCCGCTCTCCTCCGCACCTCCACTCCTCCACTCATCCGCCCCTCCGCTCCTCCGCTCCTCCGCTCCTCCGCTCCTCCGCTCCTCCGCTCCGCCGCTCTGGGCCCTGGTACTCCTGAACTGCTTGCCATAAGCGAATCAGGCTCCAGGCCCTGGTACTCCCAATCCGCGGGACTCAGGCGAAATGTGGGCCGGTCTTCCGCTCTCCCCCCCACCTCCGCTCCTCCACTCATCCGCCCCTCCGCTCTCCTCCGCACCTCGGCCTGGTACTCCTGAATTGCTGAACATCATTAAATCACGCTTCTGGCCCTGGTACTCCCTTTCCGCGGGACTCAGGCGAATTGTCGGCCGGATTCCGCTCTCCTCCGCTCATCCGCTCCTCCGCTCCACCGCTTAAACGTTATTTTGCTCATCCGCTCCTCCGCTCCTCCGCTCCTGGCCCTGGTACTCCTGAACTGCTGGACATAAGCGAATCAGGCTCCAGGACCTGGTACTCCCTCTCCGCGGGACTAAGGCGAATTGCCGGCCGGGCTTCCGCTCTCCTCAGCTCATTCGCTTATCCGCTCCTCCGCTCCTCCGCTCCTCCGCTCCTCCGCTCCTCCGCTCCTCCGCTCCTGACCCTGGTACTCCTGAACTGCTGGACATAAGCGAATCAGGCTCCAGGCCCTGGTACCCCCTCTCCGCGGGACTCAGGCGAATTGTTGGCCGGGCTTCCGCTCTCCTCCGCTCCTCCGCTCCTCCGCTCCTCCGCTCCTCCGCTCCCCCGCTCCTCCGCTCCTCCGCTCCTCCTCTCTTCCGCTCCGGGCCCTTGAACTCCCGATATGCGGGACTTCGGTGAATTCCGGGCCAGTCTTCTGCTCTTCTGCTCTCCTCCCCCCCTCCGCTTCTTTGCTCCCCCGCTTTGGACCCTGGAAATCCCGAACCGGGCCGGGCTTCTGCTCTCCGCCTCTCCTCTGCTCATCCGCTCCAGGCCCTGGCACTCCCTGTCATCCAGTCATTCGCATGTGCGTGCCCGGAAGTCCGGGAGCTCCACTCAACCGTCCGGGGGATACGGGTAAGGGGTCCTGCTCCCCCCCCCTTGCCGCCTCTGAGAAGAGAAACATCTCCGCTCCTCCGCTCCTTCGCTTCTCAAGTCCTCCGCTCCTCCGCTGCGGAACCAGGTACTACCGATCCGCCAGACTCAGGTGAATTGCGGACAGGGCTTTTGCTGTCCTCCGCTCCTCCGCTTTGGGCCCTGGAACTCCCGAACCGCTGGACATAAGCGAATCACGGTCCGGGCTTCTGCCCTCCTCCGCTCCTCACCTCATCCGCTCCAGGCCCTGGTACTCCCAGTACGCGGGAACCCCCCCCCACCCACCAAAACAAACTCTCACACACACACACACACACACACACACACACACACACACACACACACACACACACACACACACACACACAGACACACACCCATACACACACACACACACACACACACACACACACACACACACACACCTGAACTCATCATAGCTGTGCTAATAGCATTGGCCGAAACGTATCCACAACAAAACAAACATTAGCTCATCCACTCATTCACATATGTGTGTGCCCAGAGGTACGGGAGCTCCAGTCATACGTCCGGGTGATCTATGTCCGGAGAAGGCTCACATTGGCCGGTCTAAGGGGTCCTGCTGCCCCCAAGCTTCCCCGCCTTTGAGAAGAGAAACATAACTCCGCTCCTCCGCTTCTCAACTCCTCTGCTCCTCCGCTATGGGCCCTGGTGCCCCCGATCCTCCGAACTCAGGCGAATAGCGTGACGTGCTTCTGCTCTCCTATAAGCCCCTACACACTTCAAACACGGCTGTTATCACCCTGTTACTGCATTACAATGACACCCATTTGCTTTTGATCTCAGTGTCTGCCACCGTACGGAAAAAGCGGGGGGGACGGGAGACATAAGGGCATTCGTTCTGTATGTAATCAGAAGTTAATAGTGTTAACGGTTCGCGAGAATTTTTTAATGCTAGACAAAAAAGAAAATTAAAAGGAAATAATTAAATAAATAGATAGAAAAATAAAATTAAAAACTAAAAAAAAAAATTGTAAGGGGAATATAACATGTAATTAAGTTGGCCGTTCACAAGGAATCTCAGACATCAAACTGTTTTTAATTGAACATAAATAGTACACACAAATATACAAATGTACAAATAAACATGGCAAGGTAGAACTGAATGTCAATGAAACAACCAGGGATGAGGAAGCAACGGACATAAGGACATTTGTTCTGTATGTAATCAGAAGTTAATAGTGTTAACGGTTTGTGAGAAATTTACAGTGCTAGACAAAAAAAGAAATTAAAAGGAAATAATTAAATCAATAGATAGACAAATAAAAAATTAAAACGAAAAAAAAAATTGCAAGGGGAATATAACATGTAATTAAGTTTTTTTTTTGTTTTTTGTTTTTTTTTTTTTTTCAAAAAAAAGGAATCTCAGACATGGGTAACTGTATATTTTTTAGTTTTTGGATTTTTCCATAAGTTTTAAGGATTTTTTTTTATAATTCAAAATCGTTTATGAAGAAATTCAAATTTGGGGAGCATTTTTGCATTCTGTTTTTGTGAATGAAGAACTTGGCCAGGCCTAAAAGAACATTGACACGGAGTTCATCTGTTATGTTGCTTATAAGTAAACCAAATGTGATATCATCTTTTGAGAGGGAAACTGGTGATGATGGAATGAGAATGAGAAAAAATATATGGTCAGTGGTTTCAATGTTGTCTTCACAAAATGTACAAATATTATCTTCAAAAGTAAAGTGTACCCTCAATAATTCCTTAGATGGGTAGATGTCATTCATAATTTAGAAGTGGGTTTCTTTGTGCCTTGGGGGGTATGGGTAGAGTCAGATACATAGTTCGCAGCGTGGCAATCGATTCCTTATCAAATTCATTTCAAATATTATTTTTGTTTTGACGTCCAGGGAATAAGTTTCCTGTGAAACATGTCCTAATAAAGGAGTTGCTGCACTTTCTGTCCGGAATTGAGATTCCCTGGAGTGATAGTCGGGGTAACTGTGGTTGTACGGTTTGGTGCGTCATTATATT
>NC_141303.1:17192500-17200000 GCF_037954325.1 Fistularia commersonii | reverse complement strand
AAAATTGCAAGGGGAATAAACCATGTTATTTGGTCTGCGGTTTACAAGGAATTTCAGACATCAAACTGTATGTTTTTTGGTTTTTGGATTTTTCCATAAGTTTTAAGGATTTTTTCTTTTTTAATTATTCAAAATCGTTTATGAAGAAATTAAAATTTGGGGAACATTGCTGCATTCTGTTTTTGTGAACGAAGAACTTGGCCAGGCCAGGAGATCTGTGAGTTACCCCTCAATACCGGCTGGGTCTTTTACGGAGGAATAATATGTGTGGCACGTCTCTTGCTTTGCAGAACTGGAAGAAGTTAAGTTTATTATGCTAGACAAAAAAAGAAATTGAAAGGAAATAATTAAATAAATAGATAGACAAATGAAATTAAAAACGAAAAAAAAAAATAGGAGAAACATTACTTCCGCTCCTCCAATCCTCTGTTTCTCAGCTCCACCGCTCCTCCGCTATTGGCCCTGGTACCCCCGATCCTCCGAACTCAGGCGAATTGCGTGACGTGCTTCTGCTATTCTCCGCTCGTCCGCTTTTTCCGCTTTGGGGCTTGGAACCCCTGAACCGCTGGACATAAGCGAATCACGGGCAGGATTTCTGCCCTCCTCCGCTCCTCCACTCATCCGGTACAGGCCCTGGTACTCCATGTCCGCGACCCCCTCCACCTTAACAAACTGTCACAAACACACACACACACACACACACATATACACACGCACACAAACACACTTACACACACCTTAACTCATCATAGCTGTGCTAATAGCATTAGCCAAAACACATCCACAAGCACACAAACATGATCTCATCCACTCATTCACATGTGTGTGCCCAGAGGTCCGGGAGCTCCATGTTGTAAATGGGCGGTACTTTTACCTATAGGTGGCGCTACTGCTATATCAGTGTGTTACGTCTGTGTGTTTTTGCGTCTTAACAAAGGAAGAAGAACGTTCCGTGTTTTTTTCTTTCATGCTGCCTGCAATAAAGTTCGTTCTTAAAATACAATAGGTTATGGGCCCAGAGTGTCTCTAAAAGGCTGGATTACACTGAATATTTTGTGTGATAGTGAACAGTATTGTGGGAACTCACAATGGAGGACAAGCTGTTTATCGACAAGCTGAGCGGACCGGAGAATTGGGCAACGTGGAAGTTTCAAATGGAACATCTGCTAAAGGCTAAAGGACTGTGGCGAATGCTAACAGAGGAAGACACATTAGCCCCAGATGCTAACGCAGCAGCACAGGGTGAGTTCACGAAACAGAGAGAGAAAGCGTTCTCTGTGTTAGTGCTCAATGTAAGTTCATCCCTGTTGTACCTGATTACAAACTGTAAGACTCCCAAAGAAGTGTGGACTACACTGAAAGATATTTTTGAAAGAGACACGCTGGCAAATAAACTATTTCTGAAGAAGAAATATTTCAGGTGCGAAATGAAGGAAGGAGATGGTTTGACTGAGCACCTCAAACAAATGAAAGAACTGACTGACCAGTTATCAGCAATAGGAGCTGTAATTGAAGAGGAAGACCAAATTGTAACATTGTTGGGAAGTTTACCACCAAGTTACGCTACAGTTGTCACTGCACTGGAAACAAAGATTTGACAACCTGACACTCAAATTTGTTCAACAAGCGTTAATCGATGAGGAACAAAAGCGAGTGAATGCTAATGATTACAGTGGTGGTCCTTCAGGTGGTGCAGCAGCAATGTCATCACAGGTGTGTGGCAATCTGCAGGATCGCTCCAAAGCAGTGGGAGCAGGACAAAGCACGTGGAGATGCTATAAATGTGGGAAGGAAGGCCACATTAAACGTGACTGTCCAAGCTGGAAAAACAAATCAAAAAAGAAAATCCACAAAGCTAAAAATGTGGCGTGTGAGGATGAGGATGGTTCATCTGAAAGTGCCTTTGTAGCTAGAAGGGAAAGCTCAGAAAAACCACATCAGTTTGAGTGGTTAATTGATTCTGGAGCATCAAAGCACATGACATGCGAGCAAGGAATTCTTAAGGAATACCAGCAGTTCTCAAAAGAACAGTCAGTGAAGCTCGGTGACGGCAGGGTGGTTGATGCCCTGGGAATTGGAAATGTCAACATGACAATGACCTTCAAGTCAAGCAGGGTAAAAAATGCTACGATGTATGATGTGCTGCATGTTCCAAAACTTTCTGGGAATTTATTCTCAGTGGGAGCTGCCACCAAAAAGGGAAATACGGTTCAGTTTAAGAGGTCCTGCTGCTACATTCGTGGAAAAGATGGAACTCTTAAAGGAATGGGAACACGAAGAGCTGATGGACTATATCAGCTAGATGTGAAAGGAAATGAATCAGTCACTCACAGTGCATCAGTAGCTGCTATCTTGTGGCACCGGCGCCTCGGTCACACTACCAAGCTGAAGGAACTAAAAGGTCTGGTGAACGGAGTGGACTTCTCTGCAGACAAAGAAGTTCCCTTCTGTGAAGGATGTGTGGAGGGCAAGCTGGCTAAAAAGCCATTCAAGTCGATTGGAGAAATACGTTCCGAGCGCAAGATGCAGTTAATTCATCGTGATGTCTGTGGTCCCATGCAAACTGAATCTATAAGTGGATCCAAATATTTTGTGACTTTCACAGACGATTACTCAAGATGCTCCAAGGTATACTTCATGAAACAGAAGAATGAAGTGCTGTGTAAATTCAAGGAATTTGAGAAGACATTCACAAATGAGTGTGGACTAAGCATCCAGAGGCTGAGAACAGACAATGGTGGTGAGTACACCTCAAGGGAGTTTCAAGAATATTTGAAGGTTCAAGGCATCCACCATGAAATGACTGGACCTCACTCACCACAGCAAAACGGAGTTGCTGAAAGAAAAAATAGAACACTCGTTGAAGCAGCAAGGAGCATGTTGTCTCATGCTAAGTTACCAAAGATGTTCTGGGCAGAGGCTGTTGCCACAGCAGCTTACATACAGAACAGGCTGCCTACTTCTGTCCCGAAGGGAGAGACACCGTACCAGAGATGGTGTGGGAAAAAACCTAATGTGGGTCACGTGAAGGTGTTTGGCTGTATTGCCTATGCACTTGTTCCAGATGAAGAGAGAAAGAAGCTGGACAAAAAGACTGTGAAGCCGCGCTTCGTGGGATATGCAAACAATGCCAGAGGCTATCGCCTGTACGATGAAGAGAAGAGGAGGATTCTGATCCGTCGAGATGTCGTCTTTGATGAATCCAACTTTAACTTGAAGCAGGAACCGAAAGTACACTGCACAGACACCGAGATAACTATGAAAATAGATGAGAGTGAAACAAAACATGACGAAGTCACTGTTGAGAGCACTGTCAGAAAAAATGACAGAATCAGAAAGCCTCCAATAAGATTTGGATATGATGAGTTTGCTGATGTAGTGACTGTTGATCATTATGCAAACATGTGTTGCGTGACAGAGCCACTCTCACTAAAAGAGGCAATGGAGAGTCCTCATGCAAAAGACTGGCAGGAGGCAGCTGACTTGGAATATGAGTCACTGCTGGAAAACGAGACATGGGACTTAGTCGACTTGCCAAGAGACAGAAAGGCAGTAGGATCCAGATGGGTGTTCAAAGTCAAGCATCGCAGTGATGGAAGAGTGGAACGATACAAGTGTAGACTCGTTGCACAGGGCTACACACAGTTGTATGGCGCTGACTATGATGAAACGTTTTCACCAGTGGTACGATTTAGCTCTATTCGTACATTACTGTCCTTTGCTGTTCAAAAGGGTCTACATGTCCACCAGATGGATGTTGTAACTGCATTCCTCAATGGACACCTGGAAGAAGAAATATACATGGAGCAACCTGAGGGCTTCATCAAACCAGGGCAGGAACATCTGGTATGCAAACTAAAAAAATCAATCTATGGACTGAGACAGTCTCCTCGCTGTTGGAACAAGGCTTTTACGGAGTTCATGATGGAAATTGGATTCAAACAGAGCACATCAGACCCCTGCGTGTTTGTGAGATCAAGACAAGAGCTTGAAATACTAGCAGTTTACGTGGATGATTTGATCCTGATTACAGAGTCCACTGAGAGCATGGACGAGCTCAAAGCAGCTCTCAAGGAGTGCTACAAGATGAAAGACATGGGTGAGCTGTCCTACATCCCAGGCATCTCTGTCATCCAAGATAAAGAAAAGAATCGTATCATTCTTCAGCAGAAGCATTACATTGAAGCCATACTTCGGAAGTATGGAATGGATAATGCAAATCCTGTGGCAACTCCTGCAGATGCCAACGTCAGGCTAAAAAGGAGTGATGGTGTCAGTATGTCAGTGCACCAGCATACCTATCAGTCAATGGTTGGAAGTCTGCTGTATGCTGCCATGGCGACAAGACCGGACATAGCTCAAGCTGTGAGTGCTGTGTCGAAGTTCAATGCAAATCCAGATGCTTCACATCTGACTGCTGTAAAGAGGATACTTCGATACTTGAAAGGGACATTAAATCTTGCTCTGAAATATGAGAGCTCAGACTCCGGAGCTTTAATCGGATACTCGGATGCTGACTGGGCTGGAGATCAAGATGATCGCCGGTCAACAACAGGCGACATCTTCCTTCTGAGTGGAGGAGCAGTAAGCTGGCTCAGCAAGAAACAATCAACAGTAGCACTTTCAACAGCAGAAGCTGAATACATCTCACTCAGTCAAGCAGCTCAAGAAGGAATCTGGCTGAAACGACTACTGTGTGATCTCGGTGTAGAGTCTGTGTCCACAGTGATCCTTGAAGATAACCAAGGAGCCATCGCAATTGCAAAGAATCCTGTAAATCACTCCAGGACCAAACACATAGACATTCGCTACCACTATATCCGTGAATGTGTGCAGAATGGACAAATTGAACTGCGATATTGTCCAACAAATGATATGAAAGCGGATATCTTTACCAAGCCACTCGGTAGACAGAGATTTGAATATCTCAGGGGCGAGATCGGACTCTTTTTTGTTTAAAAATGCTTGACAGGTGTACGAAGAACGCTGCCGAGTCAAAGCGATTTCTAAAAAATGTGAAAAAGAGTTCCAGTATAACCAATGTGATAGGAATACTGTCTTAAAAATGGGGTGTTAAACAAGTTTACAGTTTTTGTTGTCGTGGAAGAACACAGCTTTGAAATATTATTTTCTCAGGACTTGGTGCTATTGGTAAAAGTAAGTGGGAGTGTTGTAAATGGGCGGTACTTTTACCTATAGGTGGCGCTACTGCAAAATCAGTGTGTGTGACGTCTGTGTGTTTTTGCGTCTTAACAAAGGAAGAAGAACGTTCCGTGTTTTTTTCTTTCATGCTGCCTGCAATAAAGTTCGTTCTTAAAATACAATACTCCAGTCATACGTCCGGGGAATCCATGTCCGCAGAAGGCTCCCATTGGCCGGTCTAAGGGGTCCTGCTGCCTCAAAGATTCCCCGCCTTTGAAAAGAGAAACATTACCTCCGCTTCTCAGCTCAACCGCTCCTCCGCTATGCGCCCTGGTACTCCCGATCCTCGGAGCTCAGGCGACTTGCGTGACGTTCTTCTGCTCTCCTCCCCTCCTCCGCTTCCCCGCTCCTCCCCTCCTCCGCTATTGGCCCTGGTACTCCCGCCCTGGAAGCCCGAACCGCTGGACATATGCGAATCACGGTCTGGGCTTCCGCCCTCCTCTGCTCTTCCGCTCCTCCGCTCCTCCCCTCCTCCGCTATTGGCCCTGGTACTCCCGATCCTGCGAACTCGGGCGAATTGTGTGACGTCCTTCTCCGCTCCTCCCCTCCTTCGCTTCTCCGCTCCTCCGCTTTTCCGCTTTGGGCCCTGGAACCCCGAAACGCTGGACATAAGCGAATCACGGTCCAGGCTTCTGCCCTCCTCCGCTTCTCAAGTCCTCCGCTCCTCCGTATTTGGCCCTGGTAATCCCGATCCTCCGAACTCAGGCGAATTTCGTGACGTGCTTCTGCTCTCCTCCGCTCCTACGCTTTACCGCTTTGGACCCCAGAACCCCCAAACCGCTGGACATAAGCGAATCACGATCCGGGCTTCTTCCCTCCTCCGCTCCTCCGCTTTGGGCCCTGGAACCCTCAAACCGCTGGACATAAGCGGATCACGGGCAGGGCTTCTGCCCTCCTCCGCTCCACAACTCATCCGGTACAGGCCCTGGTACTCCATGTCCGCGACCCCCTCCACCTAAACAAGCTGTCACACACACATACACATACACACACACACACACACACACACACACACACACACACACACACACACACACACATAAACACGCACACTCACAGACCTTAACTCATCATAGCTGTGCTAATAGCATTAGCACATCCACAAGCACACAAACATTATCTCATCCACTCATTCACATGTTTGCCCTGAGGTCCGGGAACTCCAGTCATACGTCCGGGGGATCCATGTCCGGGGAAGGCTCCCATTGGCCGGTCTAAGGGGTCCTGCTGCCCCCCAGCTTCCCCGCCTTTGAGAAGAGAAACATAACTCCGCTCCTCCAATCCTCCGCTTCTCAGCTCCTCTGCTCCTCCGCTATGGGCCCTGGTACTCCCGATCCTCCGAGCTCAGGCGAATTGCGTGACGTGCTTCTGCTCTCCCCCCCTCCTCCGCTTCTCCGTCCCTCCGCTTTACCGCTTTTGGCCCTGGAACCCCCGAACCGCTGGACATAAGCGAATCACGGTCCAGGCTTCTGCCCTCCTCCGCTCCTCAGCTCATCCGGTACAGTGCCTGGTACTCCATGTCCGCGACCCCCCCCACCTAAACAAACTGTCACGCACACATTCACACGCACACACACACGCACACACACACACACACGCACACATACACACGCACACACACACACACAAACACACACACCTTAACTCATCATAGCTGTGCTAATAGCATTAGCCGAAACGCATCCACAAGCACACAAATATTATCTCATCCACTCATTCACATGTGTTTGCCCAGAGTTCCGGGAACTCCAGTCATACGTCTGGGGGATCCATGTCCGGAGTATGCTCACATTAGCCAGTCTAAGGGGTTCTTCTGCCCCCCAGCTTCCCCGCCTTTGAGAAGAGAAACATAACTCCGCTCCTCCGCTCCTCCGCTTCTCAACTCCTCTGCTCCTCCGCTATGGGCCCTGGTACTCCCGATCCTCCGAAATCAGGCGATTCCGTGACGTGCTTCTTCTCTCCTCCCCTCCTCCACTTTTCCGCTTTGGGCCCTGGAACTCCCGAACCGCTGACATAAGCAAATCACGGTCCAGGCTTCTGCCCCCCTCCGCTCCTCGGCTCCTCCGCTCCTCCGTAATTTGCCCTGGTACTCCCGATCCTGAGAACTCAGGCGAATTGTGTGACGTGTTTCTGCTCTCCTCCCCTCCTCCGCTTCTTCGCTCCTCCGCTTTTCCACTTTGGGCCCCGGAACCCCCGAACCGCTGAACTTAAGCGAATCACGGGCAGGGCTTCTGCCCTCCTCCGCTCCTCAGTACATCCGGTCCAGGCTATGGTACTCCATGTCCGCGACCCCCTCCA